>NW_022987629.1:268305-446580 GCF_902827165.1 Trematomus bernacchii | reverse complement strand
TGTGAATATATATATATATATATATATATATGTGAATAATATATATATATATATGTGAATATATATATATGTGAATATATATATATGTGAATATATATATATATGTGAATATATATATATGTGAATATATATATATGTGAATATATATATATGTGAATATATATATATATATATATATATATGTGAATATATATATATGTGAATATATATATATATGTGAATATATATATATGTGAATATATATATATGTATATATATATATATGTGAATATATATATATGTGAATATATATATGTGAATATATATATATGTGAATATATATATATATGTGAATATATATATATGTGAATATATATATATGTATATATATATATATGTGAATATATATATATGTGAATATATATGGTGAATATAATATATGTGAATATATATATGAATATATATATATATATATATAGATATGTGAATATTATATATATATATATGTGAATTATATATATAATGTGAATATATATATATATTGGAATATAATATATATATGTGAATATATATATATGTGAATATATATATATGAATATATATATATATATATATGTGAATATATATATATATATATGTGAATATATATATATATGTGAATATATATATATATATGTGAATATATATATATATATGTGAATATATATATATATATGTGAATATATATATATATATATGTGAATATATATATATGTGAATATATATATATGTGAATATATATATATGTGAATATATATATATGTGAATATATATATATATGAATATATATATATATGTGAATATATATATATATATGTGAATATATATATATATGTGAATATATATATATATATGTGAATATATATATATATATGTGAATATATATATATATGTGAATATATATATATATATGTGAATATATATATATATATATGTGAATATATATATATATATATGTGAATATATATATATATATGTGAATATATATATATATATATGTGAATATATATATATATATATGTGAATATATATATATATATATGTGAATATATATATATATATATGTGAATATATATATATATATGTGAATATATATATATATATATGTGAATATATATATATATGTGAATATATATATATATATGTGAATATATATATATGTGAATATATATATGCATATATATATATATATGCGTGCATATATGCATATATATATGCGTGCATATATCTGTGTGTCTATATATATTTATAAACTGTATATTATTTTCCATCATTCAATGGACAATTTGTACTTTTTTTATATATAGGCTACCATCAAACATATGTTCATATAAAGTGGGGTAACTATACAAACGAAGTGAGATAACTGTTTATGAATATCTGTTCAATTTTATGTAAACTTGTGTAACTCATGAAAGATAAATGAGTGTTTCAATAAAACTATTACATATAAATGTATAGTGCAGTTTTTGTTTTCATTGCAATATATTTTTTTTATATGTATCAATATATAGCCATACATGGTCCATGCATATATTGCAATATATTTAAAAATATAAGGACTACTTTCCCATATATGGAAATGTATGATCCAATATATTGTATTATATTTACCAATATATTACAATATATTTTTGTTTCATAAGGGTAGAGAAGACCCTCTCAGCTGGAATTTGGGCATAAGATGAGGTTTGAGTCTGCGTGATCTGCGTGTAGGGAGGGGCAGCAGCCATATCATTAGCTAAAACTAGCTAGATCTGATGGATTTGACATAAACGCGAGTGAAGTATAACCGGACGCGAGAAAGAGAGAGAGAGATCAGCACCTGCAGCGGTTTTAGTAAGAGCATAGGTTGCACAACTTGCTGATGAAGTGGCACCAAATAGATGTACTGTCATCCTGTACTCAGCGAGAGGTAAACTGACATCTCCTCCTGGCCACCAAAGAAAGCGAAGATAATCTTGATCGGCAGGAGCCACCTTGACCTGATGATACATCCCCACGAAATCAGCTATGAAAGCTATTTGTTCTTGTCTGAATCGAATGAGCACACCAAGTAGCGTGTTGGTAAGATTGAGACCCTGAATAAACTTTTCATTGAATGAATATCCTTGATAAGATGCAGAACAATCGATCACTACACAAATCTTGCCCTTCTTTGGGTGATGAACCCCATGATGTGGTATGCACCACATATTTCCACTCTCAGGTTTGAGCTGCTCTTGGGGCAGTAGCTGAGCGTGACCTTTTGCTATCACAGCCTCCAAGAATGTTTTATATTCATCATGGAAAACTTTGTTCCTTTTGAATTTCCTTTTTTAATGATTCTGCTCTGCAAGTTTGCGATTGTTTGGCATCATGATATTCTTCTGTTTAAATGGAAGTTCAAGCTGATAATGTCCATCTTTGATTTCAGCTGAATCTGACATGATCTTTAAGAATTGTTTGTCTTCAACTGACATCTCTTTCTTCTCATCACAACGTTTCTCTGGAAAGTCATGATTGTATTGCTGCACCAGCAGCTCACTTAAACCTGTCACTGATATCCGATTAACAACAGCACATGAAGTATTCTCAGATTCAGTGGTTTCCTGATTCAGTCCATTCACAACCCAACCTAGGACTGTCTTAACAGCAAAGGGTCCTCTATTTTGACTGTTTATTATTTTCCACGGCTCCATTAGCTTTGGTGGATTTGTTCCTATAAGCAACCCGATTTCACAATCCAATTCAGGCAACTTAATTTCTCTTAGATATTTCCATTTATTTATGGTTTCTTGAGTGGGAATGTGCTCTTTTCCAGCAGGAATTTCCTCTTTTGTGTATACTTTAGGCAGCTGATGAAAATCATTGCCTTCGATGCAACTCACTTCAAGACCTTTGACAAAGGAAGTGTCAATCATTTTCTCCTGACCCATTGTTTTTAAGACGATTTTTGTTCTCTTGCCCTTGGCATGCACATCTTGTTGAAGGGCTTGAGTACAACAACTTGCAGTGCTTCCCTGATCCATAAATGCGTAAGTCTGCACAGTCTGGTTCGAGTTTGACAACTTTATTTGAACTGGGATAATTGGTAGGGTTTGTTGACCACCGGCCCCAGTGTGGTTTCTGCCATTTAAAGAGACTAATGCACTACTTACAGAAGCTGCATGGGTGTAATTATCAGTTGTCTTTTTGTTCAATCTTTTTCTTGTAGATGTGCAATATTGTTGGATGTTTCATTGAACAAACTTCACATTTCATTATTTTCTGACAGTCTTTGCTTAGATGTCCTTTCGTTAGACAGCCAAAGCAAATTTAATGACAATAGATGGCGCCTGTGTCGGCTCGCCGCTCCCTCAGCTCTCTATCTTTAGCTATCCTGTTTTTGTTTTATGTTTGTCAGAATGTCTCTGCTCTGCTCGTTTACGATCGCCAAGCTCTCCTCCACCTCAGACCCTCACTGGAGTTGATATTGCTGCCCAAACCTACATCTGGCAACCATAAATCGTCCCCCCCCCCCCTCTACTGTAGAATATTCCCACCTACCTGCGCCGGTTGCCCTGCATCCTGCCTCGCCGAAAGCGCTTTAGACGACGGGGAAAGCGTGGTGGTGCACTGGTCCATCTTAAGGCATACCTGACGGCCTCTCCTGGGACTTATCCACGCCTCGGATGTCATGGCCCTCCCGTTGCACGCCATGTGAGGGATCGGTGGATTCGCCCTGTTTTTCCAGAGCTGCGGCCTCTGCTGGGCCCGCTGGCAGCTCCTCCTGCCCGACTGACTGCTCCCGGCCCGCGCGGCGTTCAACACGCACATCTTCGTCAGCTGAGACGCACTACACCTTCGGCAAGCCCGGAGCGAAAACTTTGCATGGCTTTGCTAAATGCTAGGTCGATAGCAAACAAAACGTTCCTGCTAAATGACTTCTTCACCTCTCGTGAACTGGATTTTATGTTCCTGACGGAGACCTGGGTCCATGCTGGCGAGTATACACCGTTCTCTGAACTTCTTCCTCCTGACTGTACATTCTTCAGCTCCCCCCGTGCCACCGGCCATGGTGGGGGCATAGCATCAGTGTTTAGAGCTAGCCTCCAATGCCGATTGCTTCACCCTGTAACTAGCTATGCTAGCTTTGAGTTGATTTTAAAATCCTTTTATATATTTTTAAAGCACTAAATCGGCTGGCTCCGGCCTATATAGCTGAACTCCTCCAGCGCTACACCCCAGCCAGAGCTTTAAGGTCTGCTGACCAGCTGCTGCTGGTAGTGCCCAAGACCAGGCTTAAAACCCGAGGGCACCGAGCCTTCGCAGCAGCTGGCCCGAGGCTCTGGAACACTCTGCCCCTCCATGTGAGGTCGGCCCAGACCCTAGGGGTTTTTAAATCTACACTAAAAACACACTTCTTCTCTCTGGCCTTCTAGTTAGAGCGGAGTACGACTCCTGACTTTTCCTTGTGTTTTTTTTTTTTTTTTTATATATATCTGTTGTAATTTATTGTCTTTTATTGTGATTGTAGTAATGTGTTTTTATTACATGTACAGCACTTTGGCTCGACCAAAAATCGCTTTTAAATGTGCTTTATAAATAAAACTTGATTTGATTTGAAATTCCTTGTGCTTTTAAGCAGTCAACCTTTTCATTGTGAGATTTTTTTGTTCATGTTACATGTTTCAGAGGTGTGTTCTCCTGCACAAAATACACAGCGCCTCTTAACAGTAATGCCTTTATGGTCTGATTTGATGTTTTGGAAAGGTTTTTGCTCCTCACTGATTATTGGGCTTGTCACAGTAACACAACTACTTCCCTTATAACCATGAGCAGGCTTATTGCTGGGTGATTTGTACACTTTAATATCCCTTTTTGGCATGACATCCTGTATGTCTCCAAACATGGGGTCTGATGCAATGCGTGCATGCTTTTCAATGAAGTCGACCAATATTGGAAACTTTGCTCTTGTCTTATTGTGTTCATAGTATGCATATGCAGTTGTTCTCCACTTTTCCCTAAGTTTAAATGGGAGTTTCATGATCACATTTCTCATGTTTGATGTGCTATTCATTTCATCCAAAAACTCAACATCTTCCATTGTGTTGCAACATCCACGAGCATAATAATGCAGTGCTTTTCTATCTTCACTCTTGATGGCATTCCAGTTCAACATTTTGTCCAAACAAGCTGCTGCGATTAAGAGTTGATGTCCATAGTTCTCTTGGAGCAGTCTTCCAAAAAGCCCTTTTTAGAATCCATGTATTGGCAACTTTTTACCAAGTCTTTAGCTTGGCCTTCTGTATACTGCTCTAGAAAGAACAGCCTGTCTTTGTAATTGTCAGTTTCATCTTCTATTGTATTTTTCAAACATTCTGATGAATGAAAGGTACTGTAATGGATGTCTTTTAAAGATGGGTATTTCTCTGGATGGGAGTAATGTTAAGCGTTGCTCCTTTGTTAGCATTTCAGTGATTTCGTTTTGCCGCTGCGTTACTTGAATAAAGTCATTGCTTTCTGTCCGAGAGCTTTATCTGACCTGAATGGAGTGATGCTGCTGTCCTTGTTGTGGGCCTTGGTTGTAATACTTGTACATGACCACTAGGGGCTGCATGACTTGAGTTTATTGAATTGGAGTCTATAGCCGCGTTCACACCGCAGTACTTTTCCCACTTTAGTTCCGAAATGTCGCGTTCACACCAAAAAGAGACGGAACTAAAATTAGTTAATCAGAACCTTTTCCGCCCCCTTTTCCGTCCCTGCTAGAGAGCAGGTACTTTCATGGGAGAAAAAGGTTCCTATGTCTGATTGGCTGGGCGGATTGCAAGACACGCCCCGTAAAACTCCCAAAAAGTTTTGTGAAGCCGCCATTTTATTATCCTCGCATTAGCATTAGCATTAGCCCAGCGCACAAACGCAGAGAGACTAACTTATGGCAACACAAAAGAAAACATGGGAGCGGTGGAGATGAGGTGTCGGCGTTCTGGCGATTTACTCGGAAGGCTTCAGTAGAAGCTGCTGGGAGTCCTAGTAGCTTCTACTGAAGCCAGTCCCCAACCTTTTTTGCTTATCATGCCCACTGATATTGCTTTATGTGGACTTGACATATATGCAGTATATGAGCCATGGTCAGAAGGAGGCACATTCTCAAAGGAGGCAGCTCTAGCTAACCATCACATCTTGAAATTCATTGAAATATGCAATTTTTGGGAGATACCAGTCAACATGATCACTTTCTTGTTCTTGCTCTGACAGCATTTCTTCCACTGAGTGATGTGAGTTTGAAAACTCTTTGGAGAGTATTTGAAAAACCCCACGACAACTTTGCATCTCAATGATATTCCCATAATCAATCATGAGTGAATCAATCAAAACAAGTTTCCTTGAGACTTGACCCAATTTCGTTTTCCTTTTTTTAATTAACTGCACCAGCTTAGCTTCTAAAGCCTCTTCTGTAGGTCTTATTGTTCTTTTTGGTCTGACGTCAGCATTTTCCACAGGTACTTCACGTTCATTCACGTTTGGGTCCATAGGAGTTTCATTCGTTTCCACATTTTCCTTTTCAGCCATGTTTATGCTTTATTGTCGTTGAACATCCACGTGTAAATAGCTGTCCTTATTTTAATGTTGCGCTATGCCAGGGGTCGGCAACCTTTTTGATATGAAGTGCCATTAAAAAAAAAATAAATTGTTATCAGCGTGCCAACGATCGTGAATTATCAACGGGGGGGGGGTTTGAGGAGCTTGACGCTGGTGAACTATCAACAGGAGGGCGGGGGGAGCCTCGCTGCGGGGAAGCAGTGTGTGTGTGTACCATAGACTGTATATATAAATGGACGTAGGGTCCGTGACGTCACCCATAGGATTCTGCAGAGTTGCCGAGAAGCCCTTAGTAGGCGGAGTCGGCCACTAACGGCTCGACAGTGACGTCTGAGTCTAACTCCCGCCTGCTCCAGCCTGATCCAAATAAGGGCAAAGAGGCGGAGCTGCAGAGACTTCAGGGAGAAACCTCCGTGTGATGGACGTCCAGTCTGTTGGTTTGGAGAGGACTGAAGGTCTTTCCTCTGCGAGGAGGACCAGGCCTGATGGAGGAGCCCATGCTGGGCATAGCTGATACCAACTGCACAGGCCTTGTCTGTCACTTTATTTGACTAAATGTGTTTACTTATACATTTAATAGGTTTACACCTTCTGTCCATATGTGCTTTTTTATTTAAAACATGTTTGATTAACTTTTGGTTCAGATTTCAATAAATTGAATTTGTATTTGCACTCCTTTTGTCCATTATTCTTACTGAAAATGTTAGATTACACATTCACATCCGACTGAAGATTGGCCCCATTTATTTGCGTTGCAAACTCTGCGGTACAAGGTACATGTTGTGAAGCTCATAAAGTGAGGCAAATAGAATTAATCAGCTGATGGAGTGTAGATGTGGAAATAGGTGCATTCGATCAGCTGACTTCATAATAAAAGTAGTTTCTTAGTGAATGTCCTGTACTGGTCTTAACATCTCATAACATCAGCTTTTAATTTTCCTCTTGGATGTTCTTCTTGACCCTCAGAGAAGGAGAACATGTTGAGTCGTGTCTTTCAGGCATGTCCTTTCCTAACAAAAATTACAGGAAACATAAAACATATTATTGCAGAACAAGTGTGTTATTTATGAAAGAGGTGTGCTTGTGTTTAGGGGCTGTAGATATAATTATTTTGTAATTGTAATGTTTTATTTTATTTCAACAGTGAGCTACAAAGACAATCAGATTATGAATGAACAGTATGACATTCATCAACATTGAAATATATTTTATTATCAAAATAATATTTAACTGTTATCAAAACTTAGTGCAACTGTAGAAGCTTGCTCTGTTGTCTCACTGAAATCATAACTTTTACCACGTTTTTTACAGACAATATTGAGAGATAAATAGCAGTTGTTAACATTCATTACGTAGCTGATTAAAATCATAAACACATAAATAAAGTACTCGAATTTCACTTACCGCAAAACGGCATTCATGCACCGTCTGTTTTAACCGCAGAGCGAGTCACAATAGTCCGATATATAAGCATGAAGAACAAACAAACACGGCCGGGATCAAGTTGTGTTCCCTGGATGAACTGAGCAGGCAGAGTCCCTGTAGCTTCACGGACGGAGCAGCTAGCAGAGAGACAAAAAGCTAACAGCAGCAGTCACCTGACAGAGCTGTCACTCAATGTGACCACGCCCTAATTTATGCAAAAACTTTAAGACCTAATATAAATAAAACGGTCGTGTTAGAAAACAATTCACTCACAGATCCATAATCATGAAGGTGGAATCTAACTATATTCATAATAATATTTATTGGATCCATAGGTAGAAACATGTTTTTTTAGGCTGTGAAATTGGGCATTTTAACATGGGGCTCTATGGAAATTGCTCCTTTCTGCAGTCAGCGCCTATCGGCCAATATATGAACTGCAGTTTGTGGCACTTCCGTATTGGCGTCCCGGCTCTTCCCCTGAGTTTGCCGCTTGGTGTGTACCTGTCAGCACAACTTACATGATGCCGAATTTAATAAACACATTTAATTAAATTGGTTTAAACGGCATAATAATCGTCCGTTCTGTGATTCTCCAGAAACACACATGTTATGATATTAGGGTCGTGCCAGGGGTTGCCGACCCCTTCGCTATGCTGTTGTGCGGCTTGGATCCGCGGCAGTAAGTCAGATAGACAAACTTATTAAAGCGCTTTTCAAGATACCCTCCTTGAGTTACGTTCCACACTTTATTCATAAGCAAATTTGTTCCACTTCCAGCATTAGACTATAATGTATTGCAACATCCACAACATGCAGCACAAGCCTTTTTCCACAGAAATCCACGTTGTCACAATCCAGAAAGTCAATGCGGTCCTTCCGTGTTCACTAATGTTCACATTAACTCAAATAAAAATAATAAACAACTTGGGTATTCTTTCTTTCTTAATAATGCTTATATAACTTCATAACTTAACCTGTTAAGCCCGCAACATCTTGCAGGAAACAGTGTCTGAGGGCATGTTCATTTAATAAACTATGATTGTTTTATATCCATGTCACGGGAAGAAACTCATAACTGATCATTTTTTATTTATCTCTTCTCCACATCGATGACATCGATTCACATCGTGAGGTGACACAGAATCGAAAGGTACCCTCATTATCACTGAATTACACAAATGTGCGACGTTATAAACAAAAACAGACATCAAAACAGGTGACGCAAGGTAGCTAAAAATGCTAACATTTTTACCTTGGCTCTAGTCTCTCCAAAGTGGTCTTCAATGGCATTAAAACGATAAAAACGCTGCTGAAGTTAATCCATAGGTTAATCCAATGTGTCTGTGTCCCTTTGAAATGATTTCTGATAATCCATAAGCATTAAAACTGCTTTTCCGTTTCCAGATGTCAGAGCTAGAGATAGGTTCACTCTGATGCAAAACTGCATGCGCGAAGCCCCTACCTTTTCTTTTACAATGAGTGTGTGTGGGGGACTCCCCCTTCAATTCTATTGGCTCTAACGGTCAGAAAGAGGTGTCAACCATCAAAATCGAGCAAGGGGGGCCAGATATATGGAGAATCCACCCAAATGACCCCAGAAGTGGTTTCTTTTTGCTAAATCTCTCTAAAAAGGTCAAATGTCACTTGTTTTGCATCAATCTTGATACAGGGTACTTATATGTTGTACGTTGGATTCCTAAAGCTTTTAGTCTACCTTACCATCATCCAAGGGTAGTTTTCACTATAAGTAAAAAAAAATGTTTGGACGGACACTATAATTTACAGTTTTTTACTATGTAAAATCTGAATTTTCTTTAAAATAAAAAAACATCTATATTGATTCTGACTTTTCTACATCCAACTCACAGGTTTATCATTACTTTGAGAAAAAAGATTATTAATTTAACCCTTTTAGAAGGGAAGATATGGTCATTTGTTCTGGGAATGCCATTTTCGAGCCTGAGACCTGAAAAACAGGCTCAGGGCTTAACAGGTTAAAGGGTACTTGTACGTGTAGGGTTAAAAACTGTTCCTCGACGGCGTCTCTCAAACAGGTTGCCCATCACTGTGGCTTTAGCGCAGGCACCGTGGGAATTGTAGTCCTTTATAATGTGTTGACTACAGACGTCACAATTAGGTGGCCTTTCTTATAAAATCAAAATACTGGCTCTAACACTTATATCATTGGAATCTGTGGAATCTCAGCTTTCATGATATCTTGTTTGTGCAGATCCGATGAAGTATAAAATATGTCTACCATGAGTTATGTGCTAAGTGCGTTAGCACTCTTTCGCTTAGTGCTCATTCAGAGGCTTGACGTTAGACTTGTGTTTTGTTTGGGTAAAAATGGTTCATATCGTCAGGTAGCTGAGTTTCTTCCCGTTAAGTGGGTATGACACATTCATACTTTGTTAAATGTGAAGAAGCCCTCAGACGCTGTTTCTTGCAAGATGTTGCAGGAGCCGAACAGGTTAAATACCAACCAACTATGTGCTATATGTGGAATATATATTTATGCCGTTAATAACTGTGCAATATATACCTGGCTGCTAAATCTTAAGAACTGTTACAGGATGTGTATTTTGTAAATTGTGTAACTTTTTATTATTTTTTTAATTATATTTTTAATTATTTCATAACTTTTTTTTTTTACTTTAATACTTTTTAACCTGTTAAGCCCTGAGCCTGTTTTTCAGGCCTCAGGCTCGAAAAATGACATTCCCAGAACAAATGACTATAACTTCGCTTCTAAAAGGGGTAAATTAATAATCTTTTTTCTCAAAGCAATGATAAACCTGTAAGTTGGATGTAGAATAGTGAGAATCAATATAGAATTTTTTTTTATTTGAAAGTAAATTCAGATTGAACATAGTAAAAAAAATTAAATGACAGTGTCCGTCCAAAAAAAAAACATTACTTATAATGAAAACCACCCTTGAATGATGGGATCGGAGACTAAAAGCTTTAGGAATCCAAACTATAACATATAAGTACCCTGTATCAAGATCGATGCAAAACAAGTGACATTTTACCTTCTTAGAGAGGTTTAGCAACAAACAAAAAAACACTTCTGCGGTCATTTGGGTGGATTTTCCATATCTCCGGCCCCCCTCGGTCAATTTTGATGATTGAAACCTCTTTTTAACCGTTAAGGCCCGGACACAACAAGCCCATTTTGGCCGTCGATGGGCGTCGACACACCCTACTCAGATTGGTGTGTCATATCTTTTCAGCCGTGCAGACACCTTTTCGGCCGAAAACAGTAGTCTTTGGCAGTCGGCCAAAGGCTGTCGGCAAAATAAATCACTCTGATTGGCTGTTCAGCTAGCGAATCAGTGCATGAGAAGCGAAACGGAAGTGAGGGACCCAAACAAACTATTAAGAAGGAAAATCTGAGATTTAATTTAACTCCAGCTCTCGACACAGGTTCGGGAAAGCCCCATGAGCTTCTCGTTGTAGAGTGAAAATGGAACGCACACGCTATTTGTTGTTTGTTCAATAATCCATCACTATATTTATGTCAATAACGGAGTTTTCACATTAGCTGCTACGAGAGTGTATGACAGCTTCCGGTTTTGGGCATTCTGGCTACGCATCACTCATTCACCAATGAGTAATGTTTAGATGGATTTTAGGAACTTCCCCTCGATTCTATTGGCTCTAAAGGCCCGGACACACTAAGCTGACACCAAAGAACTGACACAGATGGACCCCCGACTGTTGTGTCGCCTCGCGTCTCTGCGTCTTGGCCATGTGTCGCACTGGAACACACCGCAAAGACTTCAGCCGACTGCCAAGAAGCACGTACGAACTGCGCATGCGTGAGTGGCAATAACTCTCCTTACCAGCAGGCGGCGGTAGTGTGTATTCGTAAAGCTACGTGGTGTGATGTCTGGGTTTGCTTCCCCTGGTGCAAGTTTTGATCGCTCAGTGATGATACTTGTATTTCTAGAATCTGTGGAATCTCAGCTTGCTCGTGCTCAGGCCCTAATAATATATTGAAAAGTTATTTGGCTGATTGTTTTATATTGGCTCAGCCAGGTTATATGGGATGCCCAGTCTACGTACAGATGGGTCACACATTTTGAAATATTAAACTTAGTTTTCTTTTCTAACATTTTAAATTGTTCATCCTCATGTAGAATGCTATTATGAAACACACATTTGGTTGTTTATAGCATAAAGAACATCTGATTTAATGTGAGGTAGGGAAATAATCATTTGAGTATAAGTATGTGTATATAAATATGTAATTTACAACAGCTGTAAGATGCTTGAAAAGCTTGAAAATGCACCTTGAAAATGCTTGAAAAGTGCTTGAATTTGACTTTGGAAAAGGTGTAAGAACCCTGAATAAGGTAATATTTTACCGTGAGTTCTTTGCTAAGTGCGTTAGCATTTTTTCGCTCAGGGCTAATTCAGAGCCTTTGTATTACCCTTTCGTTTAGCTAACAATGGTTAATATTGTCTGATAGCTGAGTTTCTTCCCGTTAAGTGGGTATGACACATTCATAGTTTGTTAAAGGTCCCATGTCATGGCCATTTCTACTGATCATAATTCCATTGTTGAGGTCTACTAAAATAGATTTACAATTTTCCAAACTCACATTGGTATCTCATACAGCATCTCTGTATAGTATGTGTATTCACTCTCTGTCCTACACGGCTTGTTGGAGCTCCTGCCCCCCCCCTCCCCCTCCCTGTGAGTCCACTGTGCTCTGATTGGTCAGTTCGCCCACTCTGTTCTGATGAGTCCACCACCGTTACAGCGGAACATCAGTGATTATGTGTTACAATGGCGTTAGTTAGCAACCAGAAAATGACACCAGTAATGACAAACAGATGAGAATGCTGCGTGGGGTCTGGGTGCTGTGTTGGAGTGACGTTACTGCTGCTCACACAGACTCACAGCCTCGCCACGTCCCGCCGTCTCAGGCTAAGAAATCCGCGGAGCTGCAGCTGAAAAAAGATTGAGTGTGTGTGTGTGAGGAAGTCCATTGGTCAATTTGGACCAATCCGCGGACATAACGTAACGGCTCTGCGGACGTAACATAACAGCTCCGCGGATTGGTCCATTTGGACCAATGAGTCCATTTTGGTCGTTGTTACGTCACTTGGTACCAGGAAGAAAAAGAGAAATCCCCAACGAGGCGTTCTGGGGCAGCATATACAGGCCTTTTCTGTGTTAGAGTTGTACTCGCTACAGGGTGTACTTTGAGGGTTTGTTACTCTGCAGATCGTTTACATGTATAAAAAGCTACATAACACACAAGGGCACGGGTAATAACTGGAAAAGAATGACATGGGACCTTTAAATGTTAAGAAGCCCTCAGACGCTGTTTCTTGCAAGATGTTGCGTTTTGCCCCCGCGAAAATGTCATTGCAGTATCATTACTTTTACATAAGAAGGTGCTGTAAATTTTTCTGTTAATACTTGCGAACGTTTACTTAAGGTTTGAATGCAAGATTTTAATTTGTAACGGAGTATTTTCATTCTATAGGCATAGTGTATCTATGAACGATGCCAAATACAATTCCTTGTTTACATTGCAGCTACTGCTAAACTGGAACTGGAAAGGGGCTGGGCTACAGAAGGTGAATTGAGACCACAAAAATACACAATAGGTGGGACTAAAAGATAATATGAAAGTAAAAACAAAGGCATTAATTAGGGCTGCAAAATATCTCCCATTTTAATGGTGATCAGATTTTGAAATGCTAATATTTAACCGTTTTTTCTGACTGTGTGTTTCCTGTTACCTGCAGACGTCCAGCTACTGGTGGTGGTTAAAGAAGAGGTTCTCCCTGACCAGCAGGATTGGAGCACCAGTCTGGACCAGGAGGACCCAGAGCCCCCCCCACACATTAAGCAGGAACAGGAGGAAACCAGGATCAGTCAGGAGAGAGAGCAGCTTCAGGAGCTGGAGGAGGCTGATATCACCAAGTCCACTTTCACTCTTGACCCTGTGAAGAGTGAAGATGATGAAGAGAAACCTCAGTCCTCACAGCCTCATCGAAGACAAACTGAACACATGGAAACAGAAGCTGATGGAGATGACTGTCGAGGACCAGAACCAGCCAGGAACTCGGATCCAGAGAGCAGTTTACAACCAAAGACTGAGTATGCCACTGGAGACTCTTCTGAACCTGACACTGGAGACTCTTCTGAACCTGACACTGGAGGCTCTTCTGAACCTGACACTGGAGACTCTTCTGAACCTGACACTGAAGACAGTGCTGATTGGAAGGAGACCAGAGAACCTGCATCAGGCTCAAACTCACTGAAAAATAGACATGAATCTGTCAGTGATCCACGACGTAGTGCTGAAAAGAAACCATTCAGCTGCTCAGTCTGTAAGAAAGCTTTTTCAGAGAGTAGAAGTTTAAAGAGACACATGAGAATCCACAAAGAGAAACCACACAGCTGTTCAGTCTGTAAGAAACATTTTTCCCAGAGTGGAAGTTTAAATAGACACATGAGAATCCACATAGGAGAGAAACCATATAGCTGCTCAGTCTGTAAGAAATGTTTTTCACAGAGTGGAAATTTAAAGGAACACATGACAATCCACACAAGAGAGAAACCCTTTAGCTGCTCGGTTTGTACCAAATATTTTGCAGTTAATAGCAGTTTAAAAAGACACATGAGAATCCACACAGGAGAGAAACCATACAGATGCTCAGTCTGTAAGAAAGCTTTTTCACAGAGTGGAAATTTAAAGGAACACATGACCATCCACACAAGAGAGAAACCCTTTAGCTGCTCGGTTTGTACCAAATCTTTTGCATTGAGTCAAAGTTAAAAAAAACACATGAGAATCCACACAGGAGAGAAACCACACAGCTGCTCAGTCTGTAAGAAAGCTTTTTGACAGAATATACATTTAAAGACACACATGAGAGTCCACACAGGAGAGAAACCATACAGATGCTCAGTCTGTAAGAAAGCTTTTTCACAGAGTAGAGGTTTGAAGACACACATGAGTCCACACAGGAGAGTAAATATACAGCTGCAATGTTTGTGACAAAAGATTTAAATGGCATGGTTATTTCAAAAGACACAAGTGTGTTGGTCATCAGTCCTCACAACTTAATGAAATTCAAACTGAGGATAACAGAGAGGCAGAGCCTCCAATCAGCTGAACACATGGAAACAGAAGCTGATGGAGAGGACAATGAATAAGTCTTAAAGGGCCCATGTCATGGCCATTTCCACTGATCATAATTCCATTGTTGAGGTATACTAAAATAGATTTATACTGTGCAATTTTCCAAACTCACATTGGTTTCGCATACAGCATCTCTGTAAAGTATGTGTATTCACCAGAGGTGGGACCAAGTCATTGTTTTGCAAGTCCGAGTCAAGTCTCAAGTCTTTGCGCTCAAGTCCAAGTCAAGTCTCAAGTCTTTGCGCTCAAGTCCAAGTCAAGTCTCAAGTCAGGATGGGCAAGTTCAAGTCCAAGTCCTTTACTTTGACAAAACGAGTCTTAAACAAGTCCTTATGTGCTTTTCAACAAATGTAATAACATCGATCAACAGAATAATACTTAATAATCAAACTGCTCTTTATTAGTCACATTAATCATTTAATAATCCATTTTCTCTCTGCTGGTAAAGTAACGTGTTTTCTTCTATTTTAAGAGGGATAAGTAAGGTAAGGCTACCGTGACGGTTTGATTCAGAAGGAGTTTAATGTATAAGATCCCTGATGTTAAGGTAACCAGAATGATTATTTCCCAGTGTTAATTTTGGCAGCTGTTTTTGATTTAGTCTTAGTCTTAGTCTTTAGACGAAAATGGTTATTAGTTTTAGTCACATTTTAGTCATTCCTATCCTTCGTAGTTTTAGTCTAGTTTTAGTCGACGAAAACTCAAAACGTTTGTCAACTTTTAGTCGATGAAAAATTGCATTTTAGTCAACTTTTAGTCAAAATGTTTTCTCTCTTTAAATTAATTCAGTTAGGCAAATACAGGTTTCTGACATTGTAATCAAGGTGACAGCATCAAGTGTTGAAATTCGTAAAGCAACATTTCATTCTCTTAACACTTTACTTGTGTAATATATAGGGATGGGTATCGCTAAGGTTTTTAACGGTACTACTACTCTTATCGAAACTGCTTATCGATCCGGTACTTTAACGGTATTCTTGTAGGTACTTTTTGTTATTTTATAAAGGGAAAAACTAAACAAATTGTTAACCGAATTAACATTGGTTTGTTTAAATGTGAAATAAATAAATAAAATATGTATAATTATGTTATTATATTGTACTGTACTTGAGTAAAATGTTGAGGTACTTGTACTTTACATTTAAATGTTTTGGTACTTAGTACTTCTACTCCACTACAGTTCAGAGGTAAATGGTGTACTTTTCCTCCACTACATGTATTTAATCCCTTTAGTTACTTCACAGATGTGGATGAATGATGTGAAATATAATCAAGTGTTAAATCAGGCTTTAGTTCCACCTGGAGTAAATTCACAAGCTACCCTGCAGTATACAAAGTCATTCAAACTAGCTGCACCTTTACCAGCTTTGAGAACACTTTCATGATCAATCATTATAAAACATATCATATATATTATTCTGAAATGGACCCATCTGCACAATGACTACTTTTACTGTCGCTACTTTTATACTTTTACTTGAGGAACATTTTGAATGCAGGACTTTTACTGTAACAGAGTATTCATACACTATGGTATTTTTACTTAACTACAAGATCTGAGTACTTCTCCCACCTCTGCGCACCTGATGTGATAACGTTACTCGTAATTGGCGCAACAGAGCTACGAGTTAAGGAAGTCGAAAATTGTGCATTTCTCCGATTGAATATGACGCCTTTTGGCCAGCTGTTTGGACAGACTACTCTACTCGTGTCAACGCGCTTACGCCATAACACTAATGGCAAACAAGCTTTTTCCACATCGAGCCTTGTAGAGTGTCTCGATACTTCTGAACGCTCCGTCCCCGGCAGATCTCTGTGTGCTGCTGCAGCGTGTCTGTTAGGCCCCGCCCCCCGCACACAGAGACACAGGGAGATCGCTCTTCTGGAGTGAAGAGAGCGGAAATAATGATATTGCAAGTTAGAAACGTAAGATGCATTTTGACAGACAAGACGGACACTTGGGGGAAAATATGCTGCATTTTGAATGTCCGATAGTCCACCATTAACACCTTAGTCCCGTCTCGTCTCGTCAACGAAAACTAAATATACATTTCGTCATAGTTTTCGTTATCAAGAATCTATTTTTAGCTCGTCATCGTCTCGTCTTAGTCATGTAAAAAAGTCGTTGACGAACATTTTTCGTCATAGTTTTCGTTGACGAAATTAACACTGTTATTTCCACTGTGTACAACATGTTATAAGGGACCCACAATCTATCTTCATGCAAGGGATAATGTGCAGCGAGGCATCTCTATGGGGAAAAGAACACCTGAATCTAGATCCCTCTGCAGGTGGTACTTTAAGTATATTTTGATGCTAATACTTTTGTACTTTTACTTGTAACATTTTGAATGCAGGACTTTTTATTGTAACCGAATATTCCTACATTCAGTTACTTTTACTCAAGTACAAGATCTGAACTTCTCCCACCTCAGACAATAAATGGAGTGGTTACCAAAAAAAACAACCTGCTCTGAAGGTTATTTTCATTTTACAAATCCTGCACTCAGCTTTGCTTTCTCCAATATCATTGAAATGCAGCCAGATGCTGCTTCTTTTTTCGGTTTTCGCTAATTTCTTGACTTTTTCCGACGCGCTTGCATTTAAATCCGGCTCCCCGTCTCCCCGTCGCTCTGTGTAGCTGGCCTGTACCACTACACCTGCTGTCTTTCGAGCGTCTGCACCCTTCTTTCACATAATGGTATGATCCCAGTGTGTCCTCGCATATGATTGGATGCATGGTGGCTCAGCAAAATAAAGTCCCGCCCCTGCCTGCATGGATTCACAGCAAGAGTAGGAGCCCCCCCCCCCCCTCCCTGTGAGCCCAGTGTGCTCTGATTGGTCAGCTCGGCTACTCTGTTCTGATTAGTCAACCACCAGAGAGGCTCCGCCCATGTCTAACACAGTGTTTTTTCGGCTCTGAGCGGAGCATCAGTTTTTGTATAAGCTAACCTATGTTTGCTAGTTGTTCAGTGTAATATGCCAACCTACTGTGAACAAAAGCTAGTGGTTCATATTAGGCTAGCAATAAAGTGTTTACAATTGCAATCTTATACGGTAGTCTGCTACGTGTCGGTCATTCTTTTTAGCTTGCATAAAAACAATGTTTTTCCTAGCATGTCTAGCTATAGGTAGCCCTGTTGTTTAGCTTTGTAGCATACATGCTAGGAAAGCCAACTATAATGTAATTAAGTTTCGCGACTGACCGTACGGTAAATCACCCGGAGTATACTGTCTATGAGTATTTCGTGTGTGAATGCAGACATTCTCCTGCTATGAGAAACATGTAAGGCCATCTGCTGACATTGTAGTTGATATATGTAAATGCTAGCAACTTTGTTAGCCCAGTTAGCACTGTTTTGAACTGAACCTGAGATTCCAACAGTATATATGCTTGGCTGGCAGAGGGTGCGTCATAGCTCTGGGCGTGGCTACTGGGTATCCAGACGTCACGATGCCCAGGAAGAACATGAGAAATCTCCAACGAGGCGTTTTGGGGAGGTCTTTTCTGTGTTAGAGTTTTACTCCCTACAGCAGTGGTTCCCAAACTGTGTGCCGCGGCACACTGGTGTGCCGTGAGGCAAGTCCGGGTGTGCCGTGGGATTTTGTGACAACCATACGTGATTATTGCAATATACAACTACACAAAAATAATTATTTTTTAATTTACTATATCAGTACTTTGTATGCACTCATTTCATAATACAGAGGCAAACTCTATACCTAAAAACAATTATTTTAATAAAAATCCTCACGGAACCCCATATTTCGCAGGTAACGCAGTTGCAGGTGGGAATTATATGACCGTGACACACCGAAGGCTGAAGGACAACATTAAAACAAAGAAACACGCAAGAGGGAAAATGGAGCGCTTTCTTGTGCGGAGAAAACCCACCACCGAAAGAAAAGAGAAAAAAAACTGTCAGCAGACAGTATCATGACAGTTACCTGTCTTATGGCTTCAGTTGGACCGGGGATGGCAACAATCCTCAACCCGAGTGCGTCGTCTGTCGGGAGAAGTTAGCTAATGCGAACATGGTTCCAAGCAAGCTGAAGAGGCACTTGGAAACCAAACATCCCTTCCATGTTCAGAGAAACTTGGCCTACTTCATAAGAGCGCGGGATCTGAACCAGAGGCAGCAAGACCGTTTGTTGGATTGTGTGAAAGTGTCTGAAAAGGCAATGGAGGAGACACTCATCCTCCCGCTTGCAAAAAAATTGTAGGTATCATGCTGGGTCCAGATGCCGCAAATGAGCTATCCAAAGTGCCGTCGTCTGATAATACCATCAAAAGAAGAATCGACGACATGTCAGAAGACATTGAGCAACAATTGACAGAGAAACTGCAGGCGAGCGGCATGAAGAACAACAGGAGGTCACGGCTCTCTGTTGAACAGGACTTGCGAGTGGCCCTCTCCTCAGTGCCACCAAGGATTAAAAAAATCTGCGCGCCCCGACAGGCACATGTATCTCACTAATTTGTAAATCGGCAAAAATATTTACAATAGCACATGTTTCTATGCTGATTGCTGAAATGTTATATTTATAATTTGTAGTTCAGGCCCATGGACAGTGCAGCTTCCTTGCATTGACAGTTCTCTGTGCTGAATTTCTGCTGAGTTTCCTTTGCCTCATTTTTTATTGTGTGACCTGTCTGGTTTAAATGAGTGTGTTGCTGCTTTGATGAAGCCTAATTTCATAAAGTTTCAAATTAATTTGAAATATTTCGTTAATAAATATTTCATGAGTAATATAGTTGTCTTTGTCACATTTTATTTGGCATTAGTAAATAATTATGCACATTTACAGATATTTTACATGATATGAGTGATAACACGTGTTATACGGGCTATTTTGCACAATAGGTGTGCCTTGAGATTTTTTTTTGTCCTTTGGTGTGCCTTGGGCCCAAAAAGTTTGGGAACCACTGCCCTACAGGGTGCACTTTGAGGATTTTTGACTCTGCAGACCGTTTACATGCATAAAAACCTTCATAACACAAGGGGACGGGTAATAACCGGAAAAGCATGAGATGGGCCCTTTAAGACAGTTCACACATGAGAAAAATCTGTCTGACTGGATTAACATTGTCGCACAACATTCATAAAATACTTAAGTGAACTCCATCTTTATCAACATAAGTGGACAATATGTTTAATGTTTTTGTCATACTGATTTTCTGATTCATACATTAACTACTGACTGTTGATGAACCATTTTATTTTGGATTGAGGGCTCCAAGTTTCCATATAGAGATATAGGATGATTTGATGTATTGTTCTTTATTTCTAAATGTTTGGTATCATTGCTATCCTGTTAATGAGCCCTGTTTTACATAAATGTACCTGTTATCTGATTGTTTTTGCCTCTGTAACTGTAAGGGAAGTAGGGCTGCACGATATATCGTGTCGTGAGGATAATCACGTTATGCGCATGCAGGACGATTTTTATTTAATTTAATTTAATTTATTTTTTAGGACGTGCGATAATAAGTCTGCAAATTAACTCAAACACGTCATATTACAAATATTTTGCTGCTTGTTACAAAAGGAAAACTCGCGCGGCTCTCATGTCAGGGGTACTTGAGTGAGTGACATGCAGGCTCTGCATGCACAGCAAACCACCAATCACAATCATTCTTGATCAGATCACAGCAGGATAACCGAGCTAGCTCAGCTTGTTGCTCTGATAACTTAAGATCCAGAAGTCTGACTAAAATCCTTCATCCGGTTAAATATCGTTAAAAAAAGACCAATTGTATAGCATGAAAGTTCAAGAAAGGATAGCTTGCGGACAAAAAAAACCTGTCTTTTCTTCAATTCCTGTATTTTTTCATATCGCAATATATATCGCAGAGGAAAAAAATATTGCAATGTCAGTTTTTTCCAATATCGTGCAGCCCTAAAGGGAATACATTTGCCTATTTTGTATCCTGATGACCTAATGCCGTTACATGTAATACGTTACTCTCTAAGCCTGATTTCACCCACCTGCAACCGATTCGCTAATAATCACAAATGTTCATTTCTTTGACCCCTTGACTCGACTATTTCTTGTTTAATAATCGTTACATGTCCTCAGGACCAAGTTCCCGTTTCCTGCCTTTCACCTGCTGATCACCCACTGCTCATTTAAGGTGGACTGACCTTTACAATGGACCAGCTAGTCTTATGGCGCATTTCCACCACACGGTCGGCCTCGCTCGGTACTGCTAGGCCGCGTTGGGCCTTGTTAGGGCCGGCTCACTTCATGCTGCGCTTCCATTACAGTTTAGGAACTGGGGTAGTTACTATAGTAATGCAGTGTAGGCGGAGCCGTGACGTCATCTTCAATGAGAACCCCAGAAAAACAACACAGCCGTTAGCTGTTAGCACTCAAGCTCACAGCTCCTCATATCTGTTCAGAAACTAGACAAAAGTTAAACAAGTACAAACCACAGACTGTCTGTGTCATGGCGAATACAGTCGCTGGTTTATTTATGTCTGTATAGGCCGTTGTTGTGAGTGTGGACGGTCGGAGCATATATTGCGTTGGCTTAGCCAATCTCCATCTAGAAAACACGCATTTTAAAAGGTTTTTCGCCTGCCGTCTGTCTGCAGACTTGTCAAAGCATTAATTCATGGTTTTTACTAACCGGTATCAGTATGTTGTTACTTCGGCATCATTTTGAAACATGTATTACAATTAAATCACGGTCAAATATGTTCATCTTGTTGTAGCCCCCTTGCCAGCGATTCTCTCTCTAGTTTAGCAAACTCAGCCCGACTCAGCCCTGTTTGTTGGCCCCGATAGAACCACGATTTTGTCGGGCCAGAAAAGAGGTGAAAAAGTAGCCCCGGGCCGGAACTAGGCCAAGTGGAAGCGCAACCAAAAACGGGCCCGGCACGACAGGGCAAGCTTAAACCGCGCTCCGCGCCATGGTGGAAATGCATTAGTGTCTTAATGCAAACGTTTTGTAAAGTGATGCTAGACCAAAAACGTGCCGTTGGGTTGTGTGCTCTCTGCAGGACAGTGTCTGTACTCAAAGATTGTTTATGAAATGAAAGCTTTACTAAACAACTTCAACAGAACGATACGTCTTCTTTCCAGCAGATGGCATACATGTTACATCATCCAGTTCAACTGTCATCCACATATTAATAATTCAAAACAGAAATGTGTAAGATATGGCTAGTAATTGACTATTTCAACTAGGGCTGTCAAGTTAACACGTTAATAACCCCACAAATTATTTTAACGTGCAATTAACGCATGTATATTTGTCCTCGGCCCGCCCCGTAGTTTCAGAGCCCAAAGGCTTGACGTTGTTGTTGTTAGTTGGATGGTGGGAGATTCTAGCGAGAGATATGGATAAAAAAAAGGTGTTTTAAACAGCAAGCCAAGCCCACAGCTGATGCTGACAGCCAGGCGCACCGGATTCATTTTAGAAGTGAGGGGGGGCAAAAAAGTGCGTGTGCATGGCCCAATCCCAAACCACGGACGTGACGGAGTGAACTCTGTGGAGTGACACATGAGGCTCCCTCCTGTCAGATGGAGGGAGTAAATACAGCGGCAAGCTTTGGGACAAACTCCCATCTCTCCTGCAGAATCAGGAAATGCCGTAACTGTATGTAACAACGGTTTCAAATCAGCATCTCTTTGACAAAAAATGTAAATTTATAACTCAAATAAAACTCCAAACATCTTTAATTGTGTTACTTTTTTGTAAAGCTCTTTTAGTTTTAAACCTCATGTTTATAAGCTTCTTAGTTGTTGCAACAGTCTGTAAATATACACAACTTTATAATAAAATGCACACATTTACCTTTTTCTAGACTAAACACAGGTAGCCTATGATCCTAAGTTAAAAACATATGAGGTTATCATGAGGTTGTTAACATTGCAGTTTATCAGTGGGTTATTAATTCTGCGTCAGTCTTAGGACAGTCATACATTCCTATGAAGTCTTCATGGACAACATAATCAGCTGATACCCATCGTACAGTCAGAGACAACTGTTCATGGAGGCTTTGGGCACTTTTTCCAGTTATTAACTCCGGTATTAACAAAGCTATCATCTTCACATTTTGAGAAAGTTACAAGCCGTTTGACAGCAGCAAATCTGCATATTTCACAAAAGGCCCGTTTAGTGGTTTTGCAAATAATTAACCACTCTCTGTTTTTGTACCATTCTGCGTTGAAGTACCTTTCTCTTTGCCCAGACGATCTAGCGGTCTCCTTTTTTTCGACAGTTAGCTGTACAGCTTTACCCGCCTCAATGTCCCGACAACAAACCTCCAGGCAGTCGGAACCAGCCTGTTTCGGTTCAACGGCGGCGGTGGGGGTGGCTTTGACAGTCTCTGCGGCCGCAGAGCTGCTGCTTTTGGGTTTATCTGGCTTCGCTGGTTCTTCTATGATTGATGAAGGTCCAGGCTCCGGAGAAGTGGATGTCAGGGATGTGACCTTCCAGTTGTTAAATGTAAGTTTAGAATGACTGTATTTAGTTTTCTTCTGCGCTGGTTCTTCTGACTTGTTTGCAAGTGTATCTATTCTTTCTATCTGGTTAACGGCTGAAACACACAGAACAACGTAACAAATAAACTAAACAACGTAACAAATAAACAAATCTAAGCTTTTTTATTGGTTGTAATTTACATGGATACATTTGAATGGTGTGACAATGTCCTATTTGATTGGGTTAAAATGTACATATTCTTCCTGTTATGTCTGCCTGCTTTATTTTACCTAATGCAAAGTGACCTGCTCCATCGAAAACACATTTTGAATTGTATACACTGTTGGAAAGAAGAGATTCATAGCTTTCTAATGATATCAGGATTGTTTTTGTACTCCAAATATTAAGCAAAATATGTCACATTATATAATGACTGTCACCGAGTCATCATTTTGAGAAAAAGGCCTTTAAAGTTTCCTCTTCTCTGGAAGCGGAGCAAATGATCAAAGTAGTAACGGAGGGAAGATATTTTCGTTTGGATTACTGGTCTGGGGGAAGCCCACGAGTGTGTGTGTTTGTGTATTTTTGCGTTTGTGTGTGTATTGTGTTTGTTTCCCGGGGAAAACACTCACGAGAAACACCGGCTGTTGTTATGCCTGCTGTGACGTTACGTTACTCCGGTCTCCGCTTGTAATTATGCCGTTACAAGCTTTCAAAGTTGTATTTATCATCTGAATTTGCCGAAACAAGTTTAATATTCTGAAAGCCAAGACTTTGTTTATTTGAAATCAGATACAAACAAACTGTAACGGGCCCTGCCGTGTTATATGATTACTATACGCCTTACATTCATAATTTCAGCAGAGGGAGGGGAAGCGGCGCTGTGGAACAGCAGAGTGGCGAGTGAGAGCTGTCATCTTCCCTTTACAAGCTTCAAAAATGCCTGTAGCTAATGAGATTGAATATAACAAAAAATACACAGCTAGATCAGATCGCGTTTTAGATGCAACTTTAGAGTAGAGGGGAATTATTGAAACGGGATTTGTACAGTGTTCCGCGGCATTCCGCGCCCTTGCTGACAGCCCCGCTCCTGCCGCTTGCTTGCGGCAGACCGCGCTTGAAAGTTTGTCGGGGAGACGCATGGACACTTCTACGAGCAGCAAGCTTTTAACAGCGATAGCTAAATAGGTGGCTACAGCTTAACATTGTGGAGGACGAGGGGCTGCGTTAGATAATTCGGATCGCATCCAACGTGTCGACTGCACATCACAGCGCATTATTTTGACCCACAGTACGAAAGTCTCATGCTTTAACTGAAGATGAAGACAGAGGAGCGGCATTTCACCGACAACTGTAAACAGGCTTGTCTGTTTGAGCAACTGGCAGAGTGCAGAGAAGTAGACAGGGTTGGGAGAGAGTGTAAGAGAGAGAGGTTCCAGGTGGTTGTATTGAAAATATTCAGGAGAACATTTGTCATTGTTCCATTGATAATAAACAAACATTTGCATAAAGCATATTTGTCCACTCATATGTTGATAAGAGTATTAAAAACTTGAAGGTACATTTAGAACAGATACAAAATGTGCGATTAATCGCAATTAAATATTTTAATCTACTGACAGCCCTCATTTCAACCAAATGTGAAGAGGTTACAGTTTTCAGGCCATGTCCAATATGTTTAGGTTTTGTTTGATTAAATCTACTGAAATTGGCATTCAATATAAATGTATTGCACAATAGCTGTGCTTTATTTTAACTGAGCTATGCCTGTGGCAAGCTATTAACAGGCATTACACTGTGCCTTGTCTTTCTCTTTTTTAGTGTAGTGGAGCCTCACTTAGAGCGTTTACCGCGATCCATCTTTGGTGTTATGAAGTGACTGAGCACGTGAACTGTCTACGGGAGGGCGGGGGGAGCCTCGCTGCGGGGCAACTGTGGACCTCTGTCGCCTGTCAGCGCAACTTACATGATGCCGTTTAAAAAAATGAAGGGCGGACCGGCCGTTCTGTGATTCTCCAGAACACACTGATGGCCAGTCCGCTGCTGAATTCCACCGGGTCGCCGCGGCGCAGACGGACCCAGTGGAATACAGGGTCTACCTCGTTTAGGAACCGTTAAGCAGAATCAAAATTGTGTATTTTGTATGGTTACCCGGTACCCGGCATTTTCTTATCGGTTCTCATCTGGAACCGAGTTTCGGTTCCCAACCCTAATCGCTACTTTGTTCAAGTAGTTCTCCGTTACCTATTTGCTTTTTCCTGCGTATCGGACCCTATCCTGCTAGCCCGTTTGCTACCAGCCTCCAGCCGTTGGCCGTCAACAATCTCGCCAACTCCCTGCCGTCAGCTGGCCACTAACATTGGACACCCTCGTCTCTGCACAACACAGCTACGGTGGGAAAAAATGTTTTTTTCACGAACAGTTTCTTAGCTGTCTCCCTACTGGCTGACACCATCCCTGACTCCACCGTCACCCAGAATGTTTCCCCTACTGACCTGGTCAACACCTACAACAATGCTCTCTCCTCCTGTCTCAACCAACTCGCTCCAATAAAACCAAGTATGTCTCTTTCACTCACTCGGCCCCCTGGTACACCGATCATCTCCGTTGCCTCAAAAGGAAAGGTCGCCAGCTCGAAAGACATGCTAAACGAACTGGTCTCACTATCCACAAAGACATTTATAGACTGCACCAACAGCAGTACAAAGATGCCCTCAACAGTGCACGCTCCTTCCACTACTCCTCTGTAATACAATCTGGCAACCCAAAGTCCCTTTTTTCAACTATTAACAAGCTCCTCAACCCCATGGATAATATCTCCAACTCCTTCACCACCTCAAAGTGTGAATCCTTCCTCTCATTCCTCCAAAGCAAAATTGAAATAATACACAGCAACACAGCCAACTCCTCCGTCTCGTCCACCACCCATGCTTTTCCGGAACCTGCCTACCCTACTCCTTCCAGGCACCCTTTTACAGCCTTCAGACAAATTACCTCACTGGACATAGTTGCCCAAGTCACCGGCATGAATACCTCAACTTCCATCCTGGACCCCATGCCCTCCACCCTTGTCAAGGCCTGCCTCCCCCAACTCACTCATCTTATCACCACAGTCATTAACTCCTCTCTGTCCACTGGACTTGTCCCCCTTGCTCTGAAACTCGCTGCTGTCACTCCCATACTCAAAAAACCTGGTCTCAACCCTGATTCTCTCAATAACTACCGGCCCATTTCTAACCTCCCATTCCTGTCAACAATTCTGGAGCAAACTGTTGCCTCCCAACTAAAATCACATCTGGACTGCAATAACCTTCATGAACCTTTTCAATCTGGTTTCTGTACTCGCCACAGCACAGAATCTGCCCTACTCAAGGTGACCAACAACATTCTCCTCTCTGCTGACTCTGGTTCCCGCTCAATTCTCATTCTCCTTGACCTAACAGACGCATTTGACACGATCAGCCATTCCATCCTCATCAACCGCCTCCAGTCTTCCATTGGCATTACCGGTACTGCCCTCTCTTGGTTTAAATCCTATCTCTCTGACAGACATCAATTCATCTCCATTAACAACTCCAAATCCCCCACAGCCCCCGTCAATCATGGCGTCCCTCAGGGTTCTGTACTTGGTCCCCTTCTGTTCATCATCTACATCCTCCCAATTGGACAAATCCTCCGTCAACACCAACTCCAGTTCCACTGTTATGCTGATGACACACAGCTCTACCTCTCAACAAAATCAATTTCTCCGACCACACACTCCCAGCTCAGCACCTGCCTCACTGACATTAAAATTTGGATCCAAAACAATTTTCTAAAACTTAACTGTGACAAATCGGAACTTATAATCATTGGCCCAAACTCACTTACCCGCTCAACCCAAGATTTTTATCTTACCATCGATGGCTCCATTGTCAACCCCTCCACTCACATCCGTACCCTCGACCCCACCCTCACTTTCCAACCAGGTCACAAAAAACGCTTTCTTCCATTTAAAGAACATCGCCCGCATCAGACCCATCCATGCCTTTATAACATCCCGACTGGATTACTGCAACAGCATACTTTTTGGATCACCTGCATTCATACTAAAAAAACTTCAATATGTCCAAAACTCAGCTGCCCGCTTGCTCACCTCCACCCGACGCTCCGACCACATCACCCCTATCCTCCCTGACCTCCACTGGCTCCCCATCAAACACCGCATTGACTTTAAAATATAACTTTTCACTTTCAAAGCCCTCAACAACCTTGCCCCCCCCCTACCTCTGTGACCTCATCCAACGACACACCCCCACCCGTCGCCTCAGGTCTGCTGAAGCTAACCTACTGCAGCCCATCAGGACAAAGCTCCGGACCTGGGGTGACAGGGCCTTCGCTGCAGACCCGCCCCCCCCACTCTGGAACCCCCTCCCCAGCCACGTCAGATCTGCCAACACTCTCACATCATTCAAACAATCCCTCAAAACTCACCTTTTCACTCTTGCCTTCAACTCCTATCAACTAACCCCTTGCCCTTATTCCACCTACCTTAGCACTTTCTACTTTTGTTGTTATTTTGTTTTACTTGCTTGTAAGCGCTTTGAGCACCAGGAAAAGCGCTTTATAAATGTAATGTATTATTAGGGTCTGAGACCTAGGTCGGCGAAGACCCTATTGAACCCCTTTGACCCCCGCAACATATGTGAAAACTCACCAAATGTTGCACGCGCGTCAGAAGTGGTGCAACTTGCGATATGTAATTGGTTCCGGAACCTTGCGTAAAAAATTGCGTAGGCCACGCCCACTTCCGTTTTTAACGTAAACTCCCCCCACTTTAACTTTCACGTAAACGAACGAAACTCGCGACGCATATCTAGGGTGCGGAGACAAACAAAAAAGCCTCTTGGAGGGGTATAAAAAATAACGTACAGGAAGTCGGACATTTTGAATTTGGCGTCGGAAAAACGCGATTTATCGTCCTCCGCACGAAATCTATCTTCTCCCAGGGACTTTATCCGTACGACTCGAAATTCGTCGGGTAGCGTCTCGAGACATGGGCAATTCAAAGTTATCACAGAAGTTTTTTTCTTTCGCACGGCGTAGCCGTGATTTGGCGCCAAAGTTCGCGTTCGCTTGATGCTAGGCGATCCCTCGCCATGGAACACGATGATGTCATAACACCAACTGACATACTCAGAACGCCACCAAACTTCACATGATGGTTAACACTGCGGCCCTGAACAGCTCTAAGTCAAATTTGATGTTACTTAATATGGCGTTACCATGGCAACGCATCCCTCGCCATAAAACACGGTGTCGCTGTAACTCCAATGAACACGGTCCCATCGTCCCCCAATCTTCACTTTTATATCACCGGTCCATGCCTCAACAGCTCTACGTGAAATCTGAGATCTCACCGTATGCCGTTTCCATGGCAACGCATCCCTCGCCATAAAACACAATGTTGTCTTAAGTCAATGGAAAATGATCCAAACTGCACCAGACTTCATATGATGGCTAATGGTCCGGCCCTCAACAGCTCTACACCAATTATGGGATGTCATCATATGCCGTAGCCATGGCGACAGATCCCTCGCCATGAAACACTGTGTTGTCCTAACTCACTGGAAAAACGTCCAAACGGCACCAGACATCAGATGATGGCTAATGGTCCGGCCCTCAACAGCTCTACGCCAATTATGGGATGTCATCATATGCCGTTTCCATGGCAACGCATCCCTCGCCAAAAAACACAATGTTGTCTTAAGTCAATGGAAAATGATCCAAACTGCACCAGACTTCAGATGATGGCTACTAGTCCGGCCCTCAACACCTCAATATAACAATAGTGAGTTTTCCTCTAAAGCTGTTGCCATGGCAACGCATCCCTCGCCGTTAAGCACGATATTGCTATAACTCCTGTGTAAATGGTAAAAAAGTGTTCAAACTTTACATGTGTGCTAACGGTACAGCCCTAAACACATATATGTGTCAGTTTTGAGATTTCGTCAAATGCCATTGCCATGGTAACAAAATGGTGGCTGTGAAACATGGTTTTCTCATAACTCCAGTTAACATGCTCCAAACGGCCCAGAACTTCACAGGTTTGATAACGATGCAGCCCTCAACACATCTAGGCGTATTATGGGGTGTCATCAAATGCCGTTGCCATGGCGACATATCACTCGCCATCAAACACAATGTTTATGATACTGCTGTAAATCCCATGTACGTTGTCCGATCGGCCTGAAACTTCCCACGTTTGCCAACGGCCGAGTCCTCGAGACACCTAGACACACACCTCGACGTGCGGACAACAGCGAAGACCCGCTCAACGCTGCTTGCAGCTTTAATTATTATTATTATTTAGACGCTTCTTGTGAGACTTGTGTTTTGTTTCGGTAAAAATGGTTAGCTGAGTTTCTTCCCGTTAGGTGGGTATGACACATTCATAGGTTTTTAAATGTTAAGAAGCCCTGAGACACAGTTTCGCGGGCGGGGGCTCTCGGGCTTAACAGGTTAACAGGTTAAGGAAATCACATTCCTTACAAAGTACTTCATATTCTACCAGATGTAAAGTGTTGTTGTCAAAAATTTGTTTTTTAAAGGGCCCATGTCATGGCCATTTCCACTGATCATAATTACATTGTTGAGGTATACTAAAATAGATTTATACTGTGCAATTTTCCAAACTCACATTGGTTTCGCATACAGCATCTCTGTCAAGCATGTGTATTCAGCAGTATTCACTTTCTCCACTAAACGACTCGTTGGAGCTCTTGCCCCCCCCTCCCTGTGAGCCTAGTGTGCTCCGATTGGTCAGCTCGGCCACTCTGTTCTGATTAGTCAACAACCAGAGAGGCTCCGCCCGCTTTTTTCGGGGAACATCAGTGTAATGGTACAGCTGATATTTTATACTAACTAACCGAACTGAACCTACAACTGTTGTTATAGAAGAGTGTGACGGCCCCAGGGCCTTTGTGCAGGTGTGTTGCAGGGCTTACGGTGGGGTGGAGCTGAAGAGGGTAATCAGCGCGATCACGGACACCTCCGTAGCCGGTGCTATTAATCCCAGCGGCCCGGAGTCTCTCTCCAAAGCGGCTGCAGAAGGACGAACTGAGCGACCCTCTCCCCTCGACCACCTATCTCTGCATTTACCACAATAAATGTGCCGTGGTTTTGTAAACTCGTGTATGTCTCCTTGCCTTTCCGTTGTGGCCTACGAGCCGACATAACAAAGAGTAAGTTATTTTTACCTGTAATAAACTACTACTGTTTGATGAGAAATCAAATCATGGTTTGCTAATATATGAATTCAGGGAAGTAGTAGTACATATCCCGCTTCAATCTCATTAGTATGCATAAAAAAGTGACAGGTCACACCTTCTAAGTCCCGCCCCCTAATTATGTTAATGACCCCCCTTTGATATGCTAATGAGCCCCTTTGTTCGAGGTGTTATCGCGTACAGGTGTTACATCCTCACCGGTAGCCCCCACCCCCCTCAGCCCACCCCCCTCCCCCTCACATACAGGTGTTACATCCTCTCAGGTAGCCCCCCACCCCGCTCAGCCCCCACCCCTCTCAACCACCCCCTCCTTACAGCAGGTTTCACATCCTCCCTGTCGCCCCCCATCCCCTCCTCAGCCCCCACCCCTCTCAACCCCCTCCTCCTCCCCCCTCCTGTCCGGTCGGCATGTTCGTTACAGTTTAAATCTTCCGTGGCAAAATTAGAAAAGTGCCGGCTAAAGGTCTTCTATGTTATTTAATGAGCTTTGAAACAAACTGATATGATTCGATATTAAACCAACTAGTTATAGTAGATTAATTAACTATTCAAAACGTGTACAGTAATTTACAATAACACGGGAATAATAAACGGACTGCTCTCCCCCCTCCTGACAACACGCCAGTATCATGCAGCTCGCGGGTCCAATAATGAGTGACTCGACAGTAAAACTAAAACAAACTTGAACTAGTTTAGGTAGTTTGAGAGGTAATTAAAATAGCTACGTGTGTTATCTACGAGTGTGTTTTGTTCCGCTCACCGCATGCAGAGATGCATGTCGAATAGTCCGCAGCACCGGGGTCTCCCTCCGTCAGCAACAGCGGGTATCCCCCGTCAGATTAGACGTTACTAGCGTTTATGTCCATGCATAATCAGCCCTATAGGACATCTTTTGTCTGTCACACACTATTCTTGTATGTCACATAAGAGGTGCAACTGATGCGGTATTGCGCTAAAGGGGATATCACTCTGGCCGGAGAGATTTCCATCCACGCACGCACGCACGCACGCACGCACGCACGCACGCACGCACGCACGCACGCACGCACACACACACACACACACACACACACACACACACACACACACACACACACACACACACACACACACACACACACACACACACACACACACACACACACACACACACACACACACACACACACACACACACACACACACACACACACACACACACACACACACACACACACACACACACACACACATACCCGTATTCCCGTCCTACCCCGCCTTTTTCTTTTTAAATAAGAGTTGGGTTAATAACTAAGGAGGCTCTCTTGAAGTGTACGGATGGTGAACTAATGTTTAATTACTATACTAACTATAAGGGCCTCTCTTTGTTGAAAGGAGGGGTAATCTGGTAATAAATGCAACAAAGTCTCTCTGAAGAGGTTGGCAATAAATTAAAGATCTTAATGACCCCATGGCGTTTGGTTTTTTTCTTTATGTTTAATTACATCAAATCCACTAATAAAATAATCCCTATATGAAGTTATATGTGTCATCTTTCCTGAAACTGAAGTGCTGTCCGTTTTACAAACAAGTTATCTTTCTGCTTCTTCACCCCTGAATTGTCCTCCCCCGTCCCTATTACTTCAGCCATCACATCAAGTCAGATCTGTGAAATTAAACACCTCTTCTCAAAGCGTGACTTCCCTATTGGGGGAGTGGGGCAGTAGGGCCTAACCCGATTTGGCCAAATATACTAACATGCAGAACATATGGTATGTTTTGAAAAAAGACTAACCATCTATCCAGTTCAAGCTGTCTTTAAGATGTGACATTGCGCTCAGACTTTTTCCCGTAAAATCGTGACAAACTATTACTTATTAAATTTGACCTCATACTGCTTGGTTGAAAATGATAGATGAGCATTTTACCAACAGATCAACGCGCAATCAACCCATACAGGACATCTCTTTCTACACATTATGTGTTATCACTATAATATCATGTCATTATTTAATGTTGTTTTGTTTGTGTGTGTGTGTGTGTGTGTACAACGAAGTCTCTTTGAGAGGAAAATTATAATTTAAAGATCTTATTACCCCCTTATTGTTTAACTACTTCACACAACTATTAAAGAATCCCTATATGAAGTTACATGAGGCTACATTTACTGGTGTGCTTCCCAAGATGATGTAAATAGTCTAAGTGTCATTTTAGGGGGGCATTACGGACCTCAGGAGTCCGCCCTTGGAGGCTTGGAGAGCGGATAAAGAGAGGTGTAGAACTAACAAAAAATAATTAAGTATTTGCAATGCATAAACATAGAAGTTATCACTGTCATATTATGATCACTTAATGTAAGTAAGTTTAAGTAAAACTAACACAAGTCAATATTATTCACCTAGGCATTAGTGGGCTTGAGGGTCTCAGGGAGCGTGGACAAAGTGACTTGTCTCTGTATTTGAGGATTCTCAGTGCAGGCACTAACAGGAAGCTGCTGTGCATTAGTGGAGAGTCCTCTGAAGGCAGCTGTTATTTCATTCACACACTGATCTGTTACCTGCTGACTCCTCATAGTAAGTCTAGCCAAGTCAGCTGTTAAGTTGTCCATACCATCGCTTGATAACTGGTTGACAGTCCAGCCATGGCAGCTGCCAACTCGTCCATATAATTCTTAAGAACGTGGTGACAATACTACAAAAAAGTATATATATTAGGTCAGTTAACCTTGAAGAGCTAAACAGTTCAAGTGGTAAGTAACTAAGTATTTGCAATGAATAAACATAGAAATGATCACTGTCATATTATATAATCACTTAATATGGAGATAAGTAAAACTGACACAGACAGTTTAAACTGCTTGTTAAAACGCTATTGCTTATTGTGTTTTCTCAGCACACTAACATAAATAAGGATGTATAATATAAAAAACTAGAAAACGATATAGTATTTTCAAGTCTTACTTTAGTATGGTAAAATTAAGAATAAGTCACATTAAAGTGTGTCATGATTTTCCGTAAAAAAGTCAAGTATAGTTTGTCAAAAGAATATGAAAAAATCATTTTGTAGAGTAGTATGTTGAAAATCTCAGTGTTTAACTGAACACACCTACATGTGATAACGCCTCGAACAAAGGGGTAATTAGCATACAAAGGGGGGTCACTAGCATCAGTGGGGGAAAGGTGCTACGGGAATGAACTTTGAGGAGGGGGAACTTGTAAGAATTTCCAGCTTTTGAAGATAATTATATGGTACCCGTCCTTACAGCTAAACAAATCCTATGCCAGGTATTCTACAGACCACAAGAAGCACAGAAAGTATTACATTCAGAGCTAATAATGGTGAAACCGAAGAAGAAGCAAAGCAGAGTATAATCGTTGCGGGTGAAAGGATAGAGAATTTGCAAGTGATGTTAATGCACTTATCTGATATAAAAAAAATGCATTCATTTACTTCCAAGAGACCCCTAAACATCTACTTGGGCAATGTGAATTGAACGATAAACCGATCACTGTAAATGAAACGCGGAGAGAAGCAGCAGTGCAAATCATTAAGTCTATTACCTTGAATGCACTACGACATTAACTTGGTCAAATGTAATATGTCTTTCTGAAAATGTGGCGAATGGTGTGTTTTTCAATTAAGCAACCATAACAAATTAAAATGTGTTTTATTCTTGCTTTCATATATAGTAATAGTATTAACTCCTTTGACTAGACTGTACTAAAATAAGACGTTTCACTGTTAAATAAAAAAATGGAAGTAGAAAATCGAGATAATGATGAGGTTCGTTATGTATCCAGTAACTATGAACAGCAGTTGAAAATGTTATTTAACCCTTTAACTCTAATAGACAAATCTAAAATAGCCTCTAGCTTATCTATAAGTTTGTGATTTTAACACTTATTCACTGACACAAGGCAGATTTTGGCTTTTTTCTCATGCCAAGATACTTTTAGACACACTTTGAGGTATGCAAAACCTTAAAACTAGAAAATGAAGTACATTGTCTGATTAGATTTTTTCTTAAAGACTGTTTCTCTAAAAGGCAAGTTTTGTGATTTTTAACACTTATTTACTTTTTTCTCTCTTTTCTTGTGTTACCAAGATACTTTTAGATACACTTTTGATGTATGCAACACTTAACAAAAGGGTATAATATGAAGTACTTTGTAAGGAATGGGGGTTTCTTTAATACCCCGTTTTTTTATTTTTAAAAACACTTGTACAGTTAAATAATGTAGGTTTTCTCTGATATTTTAGTTATTTTCAGCTACCAAGATACTTTTTTGATACACTTTAATGTAGGAACATTTGGCAACTGGTAGAATGTCAATTATTTTGTAATAAAATGTATTTTCTTAAAGACTGTGACTCTAAAAGGGGAAGTTTTTTTTTTTTTTTTTCTCCCGTTGTCTTTCACTTACTTTTTTGGATACAGTTTTATGTATGACAACTTTACAACTGGTAGAAAGTTAAGTACTTTTTCTGAACAGATTTTCTTTAAGACTGTGACTCTTAAAGGTAAGACAATCCAGTTTTATGGAAGTAACTTAAATTTTTTTTTTTTGTTTTTCCTCCTACAAAGATACTTATAGTTACACTTTAATGGATGCAAAACTTTATAACTTGGTAAAATATTCATTATTTTGTAATGAATTGAGTTTTCTTTTTTGTTTTTGTTTTTCAACATACTATTGTACACAATGACTTTTCCATATATATATATATTTTTTTTTCAGACAAACTATACTTTTGACTTTTTCCGTAAAATCGTGACAAACTATTACTTATTCTTACATTTGACCTCTTGCTGCTTGGTTGGAAATGATAGATGAAAAAGCTACAAAGCTTAAAGAACTTTTCTAAAAACTCTCAATTCTACAGATGACTCCCCCCACTCAACGCAATAAGTCCACCCCCCACTCAGCAAATCATCTAAAACGAAGGACCCCACTAAGACGCCCGTTGAAAACTAGCCAGGGATCTGAGAAAAACCAAGTCTCCCCCCGCGAGATGCAGCCAGGAACAAACTCCTGGACTACTATCGTCCCCAGCATTGTGGACACCCAAATCTTGCAATACTACAGCTGCTGATGTTACTCCTGGGGCCAAGACGTCTCTGTTTTTGAACATAGTGAAATCGGAGTTGGTTGATATTCTGGAGAGGGTGCTGCATCGGTACAGAGAAGAAATCTGCAATGGATCCCGAGTCAGTCACCCCAGCCAGAGGCAACACGATTGTGTGAATGACATTCCAGAATATTTCTTCAGAAACAATTACAACGCGTTAATGAAAAAGACTTTGGCTCGCCGACTTCATTACTGCGATTGACCAGAGTCTTAATGATATAAACATTTACATAGCTGAATGAAGGATCCAAGGCGCTTCGGAGGCTTTTCTGCACAATCTCAAAAACTGCAGACGCCTCAAGGAGAGACTTGAAAAGATCCACGCCGAGCTGGATGGAGAGGAAGAAGACTAATAACCAGCGGTTGATTTGAAGCCGGGGATTTTTTCGATACTTTGACTTTTCTTTAAAGTAAAATAAAAATGGGTAACTACTATGGAAAACAATCTGTATTTATCTATCAGAATGCAGTCAATATCTGTTTAATAAGTGTGTTGTTGATGACGATTGAAAACAGAATGAGTAGTGATCCCCGTGTAAACAGAACGGCTGAAGTTTGTAAACTAGAAGACATTTTGGATATCGTTCATTCTGGCAGTACTATTCCGGGTCATTGGGAAACGATTGTAAACGAAACATTTAAAGTGGTACTGGAATCTTCATTTTCCGAAACATTCTGTAACATTACCGAAGAAATGAAACAAACACCAAAAGTGTATCATGTGCTCGCATTGTATGCTCTGTTTGTAGATGTAATGCATCTTTGTGTCAAAAACAGCATACACATGAATACTTTGGCCGAAGTGCAAAAACTCCATTATAATATTTCCCTTCATCTGGGGGATTCTATGCTGGAAAAGATCCTGGGGATGTTGCAATCAGTATAAATGTATTATTGATTCCTATGGGGTGAAAACAATAAATTGTAAATATGAAATTCTGCAAATAAAAAAAGTGTTTTTTACATTTAAAAAAAACTTGTCTTCAAATCATAGTATAGTATTTCCTACATATCATTTTAAAAAAGAGTCACAGTGTAGAATGTCCAAACATTTAATTTAAAAGTACTAGTATAGTATGTTAAAAGTATCTTGAAAAAAGTCCAAGTATAGTATGTAGTTAAGAAATATATTATATAGTTATGTCTGCAATGTCAGTATAGGATCTCTAATAAAAAAATAAAAAAAAATGAGAGAAAGTCATAGTATAGTTTGACAAAAAGATCCTGAAAAAGTCATGACACTGTGTGTTGAAATGGTTTTGAATAAACACATCAGTATTTTAAAAAGTAAAATTGTATCAAGTGCATCAGACAACTCAAATTACTCCATTTGAACCATATTATAAATAAGTAAAGAATGGTCATAGTATATAGCAGGGGTGTTTAATAGTTTTCTGTGTGTCGGTGTTTCAGTGTTTCAGTGTTTCTGTGTTTCAGTGTTTTGTGTTTTTGTGTGTCAGTATTTCAGTGTTTCAGTGTTTCAGTGTTTTGTGTCAGTGTGTCAGGTTTCAGTGTTTCAGTGTTTCAGTGTTTCTGTGTTTCAGTGTTTCAGTGTTTTCAGTATTTCAGTGTTTTGTGTTTCAGTGTTTCAGTGTTTCAGTGTTTTGTGTTTCTGTGTTTTGTGTTTCAGTGTTTTTTGTGTTTCAGTGTTTCAGTGTTTCAGTGTTTTTGTGTTTCTGTGTTTTTGTGTGTCAGTGTTTTCAGTGTGTCAGTGTTTCAGTGTTGCAGTGTTTCAGTGTTTTCAGTGTTTCGTGTTTCAGTGTTTCAGTGTTTCAGTGTTTTTGTGTTTCAGTGTTTTGTGTGTCAGAGTGTCAGTGTTTACAGCCTTTCTTTGCTCTGATCAATCCCCAGGGATCCTCCCCTGGAAGGAATATAGCAGGATGAGAGAAAAACATTTAAAAAAAACGTATCTTAGAAGTGGCTATAACATTTGATGCAATTCTAAAAGATAGTCAGATTCCTAAAAAGTTACAAACGGATGCTGGAAAAGAATTATTTAACAAGATTTTTGAAGCCTTGCTGAAGAAACAAATAATTCTTTTCCAGCATCCGTTTGTAACTTTTTAGGAATCTGACTATCTTTTAGAATTGCATCAAATGTTATAGCCACTTCTAAGATACGTTTTTTTTTAATGTTTTTCTCTCATCCTGCTATATTCCTTCCAGGGGAGGATCCCTGGGGATTGATCAGAGCAAAGAAAGGCTGTAAACACTGACACTCTGACACACAAAACACTGAAACACTGAAACACAAAAACACTGAAACACTGAAACACTGACACAAAACACTGAAACACTGAAACACTGAAATACTGACACACAAAAACACAAAACACTGAAACACAGAAACACTGAAACACTGAAACACCGACACACAGAAAACTATTAAACACCCCTGCTATATACTATGACCATTCTTTACTTATTTATAATATGGTTCAAATGGAGTAATTTGAGTTGTCTGATGCACTTGATACAATTTTACTTTTTAAAATACTGATGTGTTTATTCAAAACCATTTCAACACACAGTGTCATGACTTTTTCAGGATCTTTTTGTCAAACTATACTATGACTTTCTCTCATTTTTTTTTATTTTTTTATTAGAGATCCTATACTGACATTGCAGACATAACTATATAATATATTTCTTAACTACATACTATACTTGGACTTTTTTCAAGATACTTTTAACATACTATACTAGTACTTTTAAATTAAATGTTTGGACATTCTACACTGTGACTCTTTTTTAAAATGATATGTAGGAAATACTATACTATGATTTGAAGACAAGTTTTTTTTAAATGTAAAAAACACTTTTTTTATTTGCAGAATTTCATATTTACAATTTATTGTTTTCACCCCATAGGAATCAATAATACATTTATACTGATTGCAACATCCCCAGGATCTTTTCCAGCATAGAATCCCCCAGATGAAGGGAAATATTATAATGGAGTTTTTGCACTTCGGCCAAAGTATTCATGTGTATGCTGTTTTTGACACAAAGATGCATTACATCTACAAACAGAGCATACAATGCGAGCACATGATACACTTTTGGTGTTTGTTTCATTTCTTCGGTAATGTTACAGAATGTTTCGGAAAATGAAGATTCCAGTACCACTTTAAATGTTTCGTTTACAATCGTTTCCCAATGACCCGGAATAGTACTGCCAGAATGAACGATATCCAAAATGTCTTCTAGTTTACAAACTTCAGCCGTTCTGTTTACACGGGGATCACTACTCATTCTGTTTTCAATCGTCATCAACAACACACTTATTAAACAGGTATTGACTGCATTCTGATAGATAAATACAGATTGTTTTCCATAGTAGTTACCCATTTTTATTTTACTTTAAAGAAAAGTCAAAGTATCGAAAAAATCCCCGGCTTCAAATCAACCGCTGGTTATTAGTCTTCTTCCTCTCCATCCAGCTCGGCGTGGATCTTTTCAAGTCTCTCCTTGAGGCGTCTGCAGTTTTTGAGATTGTGCAGAAAAGCCTCCGAAGCGCCTTGGATCCTTCATTCAGCTATGTAAATGTTTATATCATTAAGACTCTGGTCAATCGCAGTAATGAAGTCGGCGAGCCAAAGTCTTTTTCATTAACGCGTTGTAATTGTTTCTGAAGAAATATTCTGGAATGTCATTCACACAATCGTGTTGCCTCTGGCTGGGGTGACTGACTCGGGATCCATTGCAGATTTCTTCTCTGTACCGATGCAGCACCCTCTCCAGAATATCAACCAACTCCGATTTCACTATGTTCAAAAACAGAGACGTCTTGGCCCCAGGAGTAACATCAGCAGCTGTAGTATTGCAAGATTTGGGTGTCCACAATGCTGGGGACGATAGTAGTCCAGGAGTTTGTTCCTGGCTGCATCTCGCGGGGGGAGACTTGGTTTTTCTCAGATCCCTGGCTAGTTTTCAACGGGCGTCTTAGTGGGGTCCTTCGTTTTAGATGATTTGCTGAGTGGGGGGTGGACTTATTGCGTTGAGTGGGGGGGAGTCATCTGTAGAATTGAGAGTTTTTAGAAAAGTTCTTTAAGCTTTGTAGCTTTTTCATCTATCATTTCCAACCAAGCAGCAAGAGGTCAAATGTAAGAATAAGTAATAGTTTGTCACGATTTTACGGAAAAAGTCAAAAGTATAGTTTGTCTGAAAAAAAAAAATATATATGGAAAAGTCATTGTGTACAATAGTATGTTGAAAAACAAAAACAAAAAAGAAAACTCAATTCATTACAAAATAATGAATATTTTACCAAGTTATAAAGTTTTGCATCCATTAAAGTGTAACTATAAGTATCTTTGTAGGAGGAAAAACAAAAAAAAATAATTTAAGTTACTTCCATAAAACTGGATTGTCTTACCTTTAAGAGTCACAGTCTTAAAGAAAATCTGTTCAGAAAAAGTACTTAACTTTCTACCAGTTGTAAAGTTATACATACATAAAACTGTATCCAAAAAAGTAAGTGAAAGACAACGGGAGAAAAAAAAAAAAAAAAACTTCCCCTTTTAGAGTCACAGTCTTTAAGAAAATACATTTTATTACAAAATAATTGACATTCTACCAGTTGCCAAATGTTCCTACATTAAAGTGTATCAAAAAAGTATCTTGGTAGCTGAAAATAACTAAAATATCAGAGAAAACCTACATTATTTAACTGTACAAGTGTTTTTAAAAATAAAAAAACGGGGTATTAAAGAAACCCCCATTCCTTACAAAGTACTTCATATTATACCCTTTTGTTAAGTGTTGCATACATCAAAAGTGTATCTAAAAGTATCTTGGTAACACAAGAAAAGAGAGAAAAAAGTAAATAAGTGTTAAAAATCACAAAACTTGCCTTTTAGAGAAACAGTCTTTAAGAAAAAATCTAATCAGACAATGTACTTCATTTTCTAGTTTTAAGGTTTTGCATACCTCAAAGTGTGTCTAAAAGTATCTTGGCATGAGAAAAAAGCCAAAATCTGCCTTGTGTCAGTGAATAAGTGTTAAAATCACAAACTTATAGATAAGCTAGAGGCTATTTTAGATTTGTCTATTAGAGTTAAAGGGTTAAATAACATTTTCAACTGCTGTTCATAGTTACTGGATACATAACGAACCTCATCATTATCTCGATTTTCTACTTCCATTTTTTTATTTAACAGTGAAACGTCTTATTTTAGTACAGTCTAGTCAAAGGAGTTAATACTATTACTATATATGAAAGCAAGAATAAAACACATTTTAATTTGTTATGGTTGCTTAATTGAAAAACACACCATTCGCCACATTTTCAGAAAGACATATTACATTTGACCAAGTTAATGTCGTAGTGCATTCAAGGTAATAGACTTAATGATTTGCACTGCTGCTTCTCTCCGCGTTTCATTTACAGTGATCGGTTTATCGTTCAATTCACATTGCCCAAGTAGATGTTTAGGGGTCTCTTGGAAGTAAATGAATGCATTTTTTTTATATCAGATAAGTGCATTAACATCACTTGCAAATTCTCTATCCTTTCACCCGCAACGATTATACTCTGCTTTGCTTCTTCTTCGGTTTCACCATTATTAGCTCTGAATGTAATACTTTCTGTGCTTCTTGTGGTCTGTAGAATACCTGGCATAGGATTTGTTTAGCTGTAAGGACGGGTACCATATAATTATCTTCAAAAGCTGGAAATTCTTACAAGTTCCCCCTCCTCAAAGTTCATTCCCGTAGCACCTTTCCCCCACTGATGCTAGTGACCCCCCTTTGTATGCTAATTACCCCTTTGTTCGAGGCGTTATCACATGTAGGTGTGTTCAGTTAAACACTGAGATTTTCAACATACTACTCTACAAAATGATTTTTTCATATTCTTTTGACAAACTATACTTGACTTTTTTACGGAAAATCATGACACACTTTAATGTGACTTATTCTTAATTTTACCATACTAAAGTAAGACTTGAAAATACTATATCGTTTTCTAGTTTTTTATATTATACATCCTTATTTATGTTAGTGTGCTGAGAAAACACAATAAGCAATAGCGTTTTAACAAGCAGTTTAAACTGTCTGTGTCAGTTTTACTTATCTCCATATTAAGTGATTATATAATATGACAGTGATCATTTCTATGTTTATTCATTGCAAATACTTAGTTACTTACCACTTGAACTGTTTAGCTCTTCAAGGTTAACTGACCTAATATATATACTTTTTTGTAGTATTGTCACCACGTTCTTAAGAATTATATGGACGAGTTGGCAGCTGCCATGGCTGGACTGTCAATCAAAAGTTACCAGTTATCAAGCGATGGTATGGACAACTTAACAGCTGACTTGGCTAGACTTACTATGAGGAGTCAGCAGGTAACAGATGAGTGTGTGAATGAAATAACAGCTGCCTTCAGAGGACTCTCCACTAATGCACAGCAGCTTCCTGTTAGTGCCTGCACTGAGAATCCTCAAATACAGAGACAAGTCACTTTGTCCACGCTCCCTGAGACCCTCAAGCCCACTAATGCCTAGGTGAATAATATTGACTTGTGTTAGTTTTACTTAAACTTACTTACATTAAGTGATCATAATATGACAGTGATAACTTCTATGTTTATGCATTGCAAATACTTAATTATTTTTTGTTAGTTCTACACCTCTCTTTATCCGCTCTCCAAGCCTCCAAGGGCGGACTCCTGAGGTCCGTAATGCCCCCCTAACATGACACTTAGACTATTTACATCATCTAGGGAAGCACACCAGTAAATGTAGCCTCATGTAACTTCATATAGGGATTCTTTAATAGTTGTGTGAAGTAGTTAAACAATAAGGGGGTAATAAGATCTTTAAATTATAATTTTCCTCTCAAAGAGACTTCGTTGTACACACACACACACACACACACACACACACAAACAAAACAACATTAAATAATGACATGATATTATAGTGATAACACATAATGTGTAGAAAGAGATGTCCTGTATGGGTTGATTGCGCGTTGATCTGTTGGTAAAATGCTCATCTATCATTTTCAACCAAGCAGTATGAGGTCAAATTTAATAAGTAATAGTTTGTCACGATTTTACGGGAAAAAGTCTGAGCGCAATGTCACATCTTAAAGACAGCTTGAACTGGATAGATGGTTAGTCTTTTTTCAAAACATACCATATGTTCTGCATGTTAGTATATTTGGCCAAATCGGGTTAGGCCCTACTGCCCCACTCCCCCAATAGGGAAGTCACGCTTTGAGAAGAGGTGTTTAATTTCACAGATCTGACTTGATGTGATGGCTGAAGTAATAGGGACGGGGGAGGAAAATTCAGGGGTGAAGAAGCAGAAAGATAACTTGTTTGTAAAACGGACAGCACTTCAGTTTCAGGAAAGATGACACATATAACTTCATATAGGGATTATTTTATTAGTGGATTTGATGTAATTAAACATAAAGAAAAAAACCAAACGCCATGGGGTCATTAAGATCTTTAATTTATTGCCAACCTCTTCAGAGAGACTTTGTTGCATTTATTACCAGATTACCCCTCCTTTCAACAAAGAGAGGCCCTTATAGTTAGTATAGTAATTAAACATTAGTTCACCATCCGTACACTTCAAGAGAGCCTCCTTAGTTATTAACCCAACTCTTATTTAAAAAGAAAAAGGCGGGGTAGGAGGGGAATACGGGTATGGGTGTGTGCGTGTGCGTGTGCGTGTGCGTGTGTGTGTGTGTGTGTGGATGGAAATCTCTCCGGCCAGAGTGATATCCCCTTTAGCGCAATACCGCATCAGTTGCACCTCTTATGTGACATACAAGAATAGTGTGTGACAGACAAAAGATGTCCTATAGGGGCTGATTATGCATGGACATAAACGCTAGTAACGTCTAATCTGACGGGGGATACCCGCTGTTGCTGACGGAGGGAGACCCCGGTGCTGCGGACTATTCGACATGCATCTCTGCATGCGGTGAGCGGAACAAAACACACTCGTAGATAACACACGTAGCTATTTTAATTACCTCTCAAACTACCTAAACTAGTTCAAGTTTGTTTTAGTTTTACTGTCGAGTCACTCATTATTGGACCCGCGAGCTGCATGATACTGGCGTGTTGTCAGGAGGGGGGAGAGCAGTCCGTTTATTATTCCCGTGTTATTGTAAATTACTGTACACGTTTTGAATAGTTAATTAATCTACTATAACTAGTTGGTTTAATATCGAATCATATCAGTTTGTTTCAAAGCTCATTAAATAACATAGAAGACCTTTAGCCGGCACTTTTCTAATTTTGCCACGGAAGATTTAAACTGTAACGAACATGCCGACCGGACAGGAGGGGGGAGGAGGAGGGGGTTGAGAGGGGTGGGGGGCTGAGGAGGGGATGGGGGGCGACAGGGAGGATGTGAAACCTGCTGTAAGGAGGGGGTGGTTGAGAGGGGTGGGGGCTGAGCGGGGTGGGGGGCTACCTGAGAGGATGTAACACCTGTATGTGAGGGGGAGGGGGGTGGGCTGAGGGGGGTGGGGGCTACCGGTGAGGATGTAACACCTGTACGCGATAACACCTCGAACAAAGGGGCTCATTAGCATATCAAAGGGGGGTCATTAACATAATTAGGGGGCGGGACTTAGAAGGTGTGACCTGTCACTTTTTTATGCATACTAATGAGATTGAAGCGGGATATGTACTACTACTCAGGGAAGAAAGGATAGGCCTACTAAGTATTTCCATTAAACTTTATTTTTAGAAATGTACAAAATGAACATAAATATACATATATACACGGTATATCATCCATTCCTCCTCCTCTTGCCTGCGCACAGCCGGTGCGGTGCGGTGCCTTTTAGCACGAGGCCTCAGTAGTAGTAGAAGTCCCGTCCCCGTCATGGATTGTCCGCCAGGATCTGGCTGGACGAAATCAAATGCAAATCACAAAATATTAGAGAAACTTAGTTGTTTTAGATTCGTTAGTAGTAGTGTAATGAACAGCTTGCCTGCTAATATGCTAACCTAGCTTTGTTTACCTTGGTAGCTAACACGATATGAACGTTAGCTTGGAGGAAAGGCAACTATAATGCAGTGTAATAAAACTACTATGAACAAAAGCTAGTGGTTCATATTAGGCTAGCAATAACGTGTTTATAATTGCAATCGTATACGGGTATTCTGCTACCATACAATGTAACTTGCATGAATACATTGTTTTGCGCTAGCATACAGCTAGCCTCGTTAGCTACATGCAGTATATGTACTGTCACAATGTACGGTAAATCACCCGGACTATACTGTATGAGTATTCCGTGTGTGTGACTGCAGACATTCTCCTGCCATGACAAACATGTAAGGCCATCTGCTGACATTGTAGTTGATATATTTAAACGCTAGCAACGTAGCATCACAAAAATGTTTTTCCGACCAAATCTAGCTCTAGCTCCGTGTGTTAGATCGGTTGCATACACGCTACGCCAGCTATAATGTAATTACGTTTCGCGACTGACCGCACGGCAAATCACCCGGAGTATACTGTCAATAGGTATTTTGTGTGTGAATGCAGACATTCTCCTGCTATGAGATACATGTATGCAAGGCCATCTGCTGATATTAGAGTTGATATATGGAAACTCTAGCAACTTAGTTAGCACAGTTAGCACTGTGTCAATGGCTTAGCAGTCCAACACAGTTTACACATTTAAACAGTCTTGTTTGATAAATACACAAATAACAATGCAAACTTACAGGTTGTATACCCGGATCTTCCCCTGCTCCAAACGGTCCAAACAAGCTGTGCATATCCGGCCTCAAACTGGGCAATGTTTTGGAAGCTTTCGTCTGTGAAATGCCGGTTCTTCGAACCTCTGGAGGAGGAACACGCCGCTGCTGGTGTGGCCATAGCTCTTCGGGATTGGTCCATTTCGTTCCGGGTACCGCATGACATCAGGCCGTACCCGGAAGAATCAAATGGGCAGTGACGTATCTCCAACGAGGCGTTTTGGGGAGGTATTTTCTGTGTTAGAGTTTTACTCGCTACAGGGTGTACTTTCAGGGTTTTGACTCTGCACACCGTTTACATGCATAAACACCTTCATAACACACAAGGGGACGGGTAATAACCGGAAAAGCATGACATGGGAGCTTTAAGAAACCATCTAAGAATACCCCTTTAAACCATATATTATCACAAGAACAAAGGGTCAATACAATATTATAACCCTCCTATACAACTTCAAAAGACATCCTTAAATGTCAGAAAAACATATATTACCACAAAGGGTCAATAAAGTATTATCAGCCCCCCACTAGACAACTTTAGAAAATGACAATACAATACAACAACAATAGGTGAGCAAATAAGTCCTAAAACAAATATTGACAACAATGGTTTACTAGGGGGGACACTACAACAGGTTCACAGACAAACGGTCAATAAAGTCTTATGACCCCCCTATTTAAGAACAATACTTTATAGGGGGCAATAAAACAATAAACAGCTAAACAAACAAGTCATAACAAGAATGAAGACAATGGTTTATTAGGGGGGCACTACAACAGGTGCACTGACACCTGTCACATCAAAGGGATTTAGGTTTTATGGGGGGTCATAAAAATCACTCAACATGTCATAAATACCAAAGTGACACATACCCTGTTCTTTCAACTACTAATTTCTTCCATTAACTGGGGGTTCCCTCCCGTTAACTGGGGGTATTTCGGGTCACGTTAGCACACATGCAGCGTTCAGTGGGGCGATGCAGGGTTTGGTGAAGCCGTCAGCGAAGCCCCCGCCCTCCACCAGCTCCGGCCTGCGGTTGCACATGGGGCAGATCTTGTTGCGCTCCTGCGACGCTCGAATCCAGACGATGAGGTTCCAGCGCCGGCCCGAGGAGATGGGCAGGGCCCCGTGCATCTGCTGGCCCCGGTGCAGGAGACCCTCGCTCACCCTGTGCTCCACCTCCCAACACTGCATCTCACTTAGAGCTACCTGCAGAGACATAAACACCAATAACCAGCATCAGTGGTGAAGAGCAATGTTCCCAAATACCACTGTTCCCAGTTTCTGTCCCACTAACCAGTCCTTAAACACTACAGAGCCCAAACGGTGTTCCCTTTAGTGTTTACTTCCTGTTTACCTTCTCCTACTGTTCCCGTTAGTGTTTACTTCCTGTCTGTCTTCTTCTGCTGTTCCCTTAAGTGTTAACTTCCTGTCTGTCTTCTTCTACTGTTCCCTTTAGTGTTTATTTCCTGTCTGTTATATAAAAATACTCATAGCAGAAATGTCACTGTCCTACACATCATTTGTTTACAATGGCCGCGATATAATACAATTGGCCAATGGTAAACAAAATTAAAACACAGCATATAAAGTAGATATTAGGTTAAGTGAAGGTTAAAGGATTTTAATATTTGAAGGTTTACACTGACTTTTGCTTCTATTATTTTTGGGACAGAGTTAAAACAAAAAATGGTCCTGGAGTTTTAAAACCCAGAATGTGAATTAGCACTTAAATCTGCTACATAGTTTATTTTTGAAAGACAAATTTAGCAAATGCACATGCTGTTAGATAATATATTGGCACAAGGCATTCAAAACATTCAATGTTTTCTTAAAGTCTGTGTCACTTTAAGGTACGATGCCAAAGGTGATTTCAAAACATGTTACCAATCATTTTTGAAATTCTACTCTGCAACGTCAAAATTGTAATGCCAATTCTCATGTCTTACCATTTTTCATGACTAATTATACCAATTAAGGCCTCATTTTAAGATGCCTTTTAAGGAAACCCTGAGTATAACCCGGGGGTGTAGGTGTGGGTAGTATTACAAGTATATATACTCACCTGTCTCATATCCCCAAAATAAAGGTTTCCCTCTGTGAAGTCCTTTCCGAGGGAAACGTTCAGCGTGACCTCTGCGTTGTTGTAGTGGTAGCTCAGGTCCCGGTCTTCGTCCATGTCGTATTTCACCACGAAGGCCTTGTGGCTGTCCAGGCTGCCCCCCCCCACAGTCGGGGTAGAGCAGGGAGGTGAGCGGCTGCAGGTAACGCTGGCGGAGCGGCGTGATGAAGCCCTCGTCGAAGCCCAGTTCATTCAGCAGGATCTGGAGGACATTCATGAATAACACACTTTCAGACTAGAGGTAAGAAAGCAGCTAAAACGCAGGAGTTTATTTGACTAACTTTGTCTGTTTGGGTCTGTAGATTTCTCCTGAATTCACCAACAGTTAGGATCACATGAAGCCTAATTTGCATATTTAGACATGAAACGTCAGAAAACTTGTAAAATCTTGATTTGAATATGCAAACAAAATAAAACAATACTTTTTAACATGGATTTACCAAATGTTCACAATTCTGTTCTGGAATACTCCGTAAATAAAACATATTTGATAAGAAAATGCCTAATTTACACATATAAACATAATATTTCATAAAAGTTGTAATACAAAAAGTGAGAAAGTTTTATAGTGATATCTATTAGTTAAATATTTGACCCTATTCACATGTAGTGTTCCTGTCATGACCCTTATATTTATATAAAAGTCCTCGCACGAAACCTCTGATATTTCATCGAGCTTCTCATATTTCCTGACTGAGGGACTACAGGAGGTCAAAGATCAAAATGTCATGGCACCATAAGTATTAAATGTGAATGTGCAGTGAATGAATAGTGTTTTGGAGGTTGAATTACCCCGTAGTGGTTCATGGTGTTGGGTCTTCCTTTGGGGGCGGAGGACTGCTCAAAGTGCTCCAGCTCCTCCACCAGCTGCTCACAGAAGCTTCTCTCAAACACCGGGAAGCGATAAACTCGGGCAGCTTCAACAGAAACATGGGAATCAATGGTTATAAAGGGGGGAAACAGGTGCAGGGCTGACTGTTTTGTATTTAGTTTTGTTCATTATTAGGCCACTAGAGAAGAGGGTTTCTGTTCCTTTAATAAGTAATTAAAATGTTATCCGCCTTTATTTATATCCTGCTTTAAAAATACTGTTTGCTGAATCCTTTTAATTTGAGATCGTCATTAAAACAACTTCAATTTTACCAACTCCATCATCCTAAAAGGGAACATTTTTACAAATCTTTTTGTATGAGAGCTAATACTTCCCATGTTTTTGCTTTTTTAATACATTAAAAAATGGATTTTAAGACATTTGTATGCCCTGTATAACCAGGCCTTACGTGATAGTATCTGTACACTTGGGATTCAACCACATTTTTTTAATAAAATGATATTTTAAATATAATTTTGAACTAAGACATAGCAAGCATAACAGTATGTATACTCTTTAAAGTCAACAGAGAAAAATGGGAATTATTCATTTGTGTTGCGTCGGCTTCACCTTTCAACGTCTTTGTAATGTTTATAACTCACTACAGGAAAGGGAACACCCTAAAAAACATAATAGGGCCCTTTTAATATTTGGTTTAACTGTTAATTTCACTGTCTTTGTAACATATTTAAAATGTATTTCAGGACTTTTTTATATCCTGTATAACCGGGACTTGCATGGCACATGGCGTAATCTTCAGTCAACCAACAAATAAAATGAAATCTACTGTAATTGACATTAAAAGTGCACATTATTCACGAAGAGGAGGTCAAAGGTGAACCTCTCACCTGCCTCCTCCTGCAGCAAGTCTCCAAGAGCCCCCCCCCTGACGGCGCTGACTCGGCAGAAATCCACTATCTGCTTGAACTTTGGAGCGAGGTAGGACTCCTGAGGAGGGGGGGGGGGGGTTGCAGGTGTGTTTCAGCGATGTGTTACTGTATGCACACATGCTGAGTTGTATACTCGATTCTGATTGTTCATTTTGGACTTTCCAGAGGTTGTCAATGCAGCTAGCAGACCGTTACTAAGGAGAACAGACCGTTCCTAAGGAGAACTCGCTGCTAATAATCCCTGCCTTAACCTGTTAATCTGTTTTTCAGGTCTCAGGCTCGAAAATGACATTCCCAGAACAAATGACTATATCTTCACTTCTAAAAGGGGTAAATTAATAATCTTTTTTCTCAAAGCAATGATACACCTGTGAGTTGGATTTAGAAGAGTCAGAATCAATATAAAATTGTTTTATTTTAAATTCAGATTGAACATATTAAAACATGTAAATGATAGTGTCCGTCCAAAAAAAACATTACTTATAGTGAAAACCAGCCTTGAATGATGGGATAGTAGACTAAAAGCTTTAGGAATCCAAACTATAACATATACTAAGTACCCTGTATCAAGATTGATGCAAAACAAGTGACATTTGACCTTTATAGAGAGGTTTAGAAGAAAAAAAACACTTCTGGGGTCATTTGGGTGCATTTGCCATATCTCTGGCCCCCATAGGTCAATTTTGATGATTGACATCTCTTTTGAACCGTTAGAGCCAATAGAATCAAGGGGAAGTTCCTAAAATCCATCTAAACATTACCCATTGGTGAATGAGTGATGCGTAGCCAGAATGCCCAAAACCGGAAGCTGTCATACACTCTAGTAGCTATGATAGCAGCTATATGAAAACTCCGTTATTGACATAAATATGGTGATGGATTATCAGTAATCATTTCAAAGTGACACAGAAACATTGGATTAACCTTCAGCCGCGTTTTTCTCGTTTTAATGCCATTGAACACAACTTTTGATCAGAAACAGCAAAAGGTAAGACATATTTGCTGTATTTGCTCCGTAAAGCTATGTCGTGTGATGTCTGGGTTTGCTTCCCATGCCACGATCACTCAGGGCTAATTTAAACGCTTCTTGTGAGACTTGTGTTTTGTTTCGGTAAAAATGGTTCGTATCGTCAGTTAGCTGAGTTTCTTCCCGTTAGGTGGGTATGACACATTCATAGTTTGTTAAATCTCGGGAACTTTTACCCCCATTTTTAGTGCCCGCTGAGAGATCGTACTTTCCTGTGGGTAAAAAGTGCCCCAGTGCTGATTGGCTGGGCGAATTGCAAACCACGCCCCGTACAACTGTGAAAATGTTGTGTGGAGCCGCCATTGTTTTTCCTCGCTACAAAAACCCAGCGCACCGACGGAGAGTAGTTTGTTTTTGAAAGCAGTTATGGCAAGCATCAAGAAATGATGAGGAGGTGTCGCCGCTTCTGGAGATCCACGCCGAGGACGCGACCCAGGGAAAGCTACTGAAACCAGTTCAGTAGCTTTCACTCGACCTGGGAATCGTGCACAGCCCCACGGCACACCGGCTAAAAATAAAGAAACTCAGGCAGGACTACAAACGGCGGATTCAGTGGCCAACGATGACGACCACGACGAAGGTAAAATCAACTACATGCACTGGGGTTTTAATCTGCACAATAATGGTCTCAGATGTACTTTTATTTGCTCAGTAGATCAAGCTAGCCATGCTAGGCTGAATAGGCTAAAACCGGCCCCGAGCTAGCTACATCTAGCTAGCTAGATATTCTCGGCCGCTATGAAAACGTTTTGACTTGTGAATAACTGTGTAGTGTTTCTGTAATTTGCTTCACTAACTGATGGCACTAATAGTCTGTTTCAGGCGAGGATGGACAACTCTCGGGATTGGAAACAAGCGAGCTTTGCATTCTAAATCACAGCGCTTGGTCATCGTCCTTACCAGCAAACCAAACGCAAAGGTACACACACTGTAACTTTGTCTTGAAAGAACGTTACGCATCAAACTGATGTTCACAATCATGTTTATTTCCTTCTTGGTACAATTATGAAACAGCGTGAAAACGTATTCGCCTAGACCGGCATTTACAAATGTTCGCGCCTTTTTACTCTCTCACAAACATTGTAAACATCCGGGCTAGAGGTCACATGACTTCCGGTAAGAAAACTTGCCTCAACAACATTAAACAAAGTTCAAGCATACATGAAGCACTCTTCAAAAAGGAACAATCCTCCGTGTTTGAACCTCTTAAATCGCTGCATAGCCGATTTATTTGGACTGGATTATCCCAGAGAGGCTAAACATTCTTTATAACACAGTTTCAGATTTGTGAAACCTTAATTCTATTTGTGAAAATACAAAAAAGGGAGATTTCAGTGCTTTTTTTACATGTAGACCACATTAGACCAGGTCCTGATCTAAAACCACTATACCTAGACTCATCAAATCTGGACTGGATTATCCCAGAGAGTCAAAAGATTCTTTGTAACACAGTTTCAGATTTGTGAAACCTTAATTCTATTTGTGAAAATACAAAAAAAACATTCCTAGTATGTTGTAAAACTACATGGCGACTAAACAGATCTTGTATCTTGCTTATTTTCCCCTTAGGAAAGCGGACACGGGATGCAAATTTCTTTGACACCGCCCAGGCGTTGGAGGACCGGCGTGCCGTGGTGAAAGAGTCGATGCACGGGGATCAGATGGTGCTGTTCACCAAGGCCCAGGAAACGGAGGACAAGATGCTCACCAGTTCATTTTATATTATTGTTATTACTGTTATTATATAGTCTTGATACAACTGACACTTTATTTTATATTGATAATGTTAATTTACATGTACAACTTCTATTTTATTTACATTAAAAATGTGAACTTCTATTTACTATTAAACAGATCCTGTAGCTTGCTTATTTCTCCTGACACTTTATCTTTAGTGACCGTAGCATCCTATACATCACATGTAAGTGATTATTCTGATACCATCATGTTTCATCGGTTATAAACTGGCAAAGCTTTATTTGTCATTTATCATCAATGTTGCAACCTTGTGGAGGAATGGCAGGGGCACATACACAAATATGATCATTTATATAATTTTAAATATTATTTGACCTAAAACTAAATGTTTTTATGATTGTCCTCTGAGGAGGACATGGGGATTTGCAAACTTTTAATTCCCCCCCCCATTTTACACCACACAAAATGGAGTCCACTATGGGCCGAAACTAACATGTAGGTTTCCATAGTGTTTATGGCAGACGGATGCAGTGGGTCTCAGGAAGATATATATATAATAAAGGTGGGTTTGCTGCTGAGCATATTTACTGTGCATACAACACACCTGGCACAGTTTATTGTTATTATATTGCCACACTGTACACTATTGTAATGTTGCCTGTCTTGACTGGAAAATAAAAGAGAGAAACAAAAGCACTGTACAAAAGATCAGCTTTATTGTCAAAATGTGTACAATGTACAATTTACACGCTGTTCAGATGCCTCATAAAGCTGGGTCGCCGGTAAGGCAGTCCATTCGTCCCTGTACTCATCATTACTTTCACAAAGGTTATGTAATATGCAACATGCTGCCACCTGGATTTTGATCTTGTCCATCTTGCAGTCGTTTCTTTTCATCAAGCACCGCCACCTGCCCTTCAGTCTGCCAAAAGCGTTCTCCACCACCACTCGTGCTCGGCTTATTTTGTTATTGGACGCAAGTTGCTCAGGCTGCATTAACTCAGTTACAAAGCTGTATAACATGAGCACAAACAGCACAACTTCAGTCGACTTCATCTCCATCATGTCTGAGGTCGGAAGGTAAACAACAGACGCCTAATGTACAGCGAGTGGGTGGGCGTCGCAGTATACGCGGGAAGTTTTTCTTCTTCTTCTTCTCTTGTTTTGCAGCGGATTGCAAACAACTTTAAGGTGCATACCTCCACCTACTGTACTCGCCGTGAAGTGGTTTGTGGCCTGCCAGTAAAGCCAAAGCAGAAGAAGAAGAAGTGACGTGGGCGGCTGATTTGCGTAATCTTCCCTCAGGGAAAAGTACTCCGGTGTGAACGCGATCTGTACTAAGTGCCCTGGGGTAAAAAGCGCCGGGGCTCTGAGTGCCGGAACTAAGTACAGGAAAGTACTTGGTGTGAACGCGGCTAATGAATATCTTAAGTGCTTTGACAAAAAATCCATACAAAAATGTCATCTGTGGAAGCCGTAGTACTGTAAAAAGTACGACCAATCATTTTAGCCGGCCCGGCTAAAATAACTGGATGGCCTACCTGCCTGTCAGCCTTCCATCTGTGCACAAACTTATCTCGTGCCCTCATTGGTCATGTGCGTGTTCGTGTGTGTTGGAGGAGGGGCTCTATAAGGAAGTGGCAGATTTTCTCCGGTTGTGTATTTTCAAATTCTAGCGATCTCGAGCCGGTTTCTCAAACTTACCTACCCCACCTTTAAGAAGCCCTGAGACACAGTTTCGTGAAAAAAAGCAATTTTTAGGCACATATTATAGCTCTCAGATATATATAAAATATATAAAAAACATGTCTATGAAGTGTTTTGCTCAAAATACCAAACAGATCATGCATTCTAGCCTCAAATCCCTCTATTTCAGCCCTGTTACTAAAGTGCTGATTCTGGGTCCGTAGCTTAATACTCAGCTAAATTCTGCTGTGATTAAACACCATATCATGTTCCAAACCACATCAAGGATTATTTCTGAAACAGTATGGAGCTCAAACTCTTTTTCTCTCTCAGGTTTACCACAAGGTGAGTTCCTTTTTATTTCCTGCTTCTTTACACATACTCTCTCCAGTACAGGTTAGCTCTGAGTGATGGCAATGCTTGCTAATCTAAACAAAGACCATATTACGTCCAAAACACTTCGCTCATTGTTTCTGATAGCGAAGTTTCTGATAGGGCCGTGGGTCTAAAGCCCGCCCACATTTCAGATATTACGTCATAACGGCAGAAAATCTGGATCAGCTCCATTGTTAGCTCGTTTTTAGAGATTTAGGTACGGTGGAAACGAGAGAGGGTTTTCACTTTGTGAGTCTCCTGACACACCGGGGACAAATATGTATGTATAAAAGACATGAAAAAGTGCATTTTGCACGATAGGAGACCTTTAATAACGATGAGGTGTTATGTACCTGCAGGTGGTAGACGTGCGGATGCAGAGGCCGGTACGTGTCTTTTATAGCAGCAGCTCTCTCTGCACACGTCACACTAAGACGCCTTCGCTGGTCCACTTCCTGTGAAATCTAAACAGGAAAAGTCGTGATGAGTTTGAGTACTTTTACTTTTACTCAAGTACAAGATCTGTGTACTTCTACTTTTACTCAATTACAACATCTGAGTATTTCTTCCACCTCTGCTCCTGAGGCACATCAAAAATAAAAATAAAAGTTCTCACCTTGTTGAACACATCCTCAAACTGTGCGTCCGTCACACAGCCAAGCCTCCTCAGCACCTGAGTATCAATAATGAAGATAATCAGAGGTGGGAAGTAACTAAGTACATTTACTCAAGTACTGTACTTAAAGGTGGGGTAGGTAATTTTGGAGAAACCGGCTCGAGATCGCTAGCATTTGAAAATACACAGCCGGAAAAAATCTGCCACTTCCTTACAGAGCCCCTCCTCCAACACACACGAACGCGCACATGACCAATGAGGGCACGAGATAAGTTTGTGCACAGATGGAAGGCTGACAGGCTGACAGGCCATCCAATTATTTTAGCCGGGCCGGCTAAAATGATTGGTCGTGCTTTTTACAGTACTACGGCTTCCACAGATGACATTTTTGTATGGATTTTTTGTCAAAGCACTTAAAATATTCATTGCTATCGGGGTGTTAAGAGCATTCCATGGAATATAACAAAAAGTGTCTCTCGAGCCGGTTTCTCAAACTTACCTACCCCACCTTTAAGTACAATTTAGAAGTACTTGTACTTTACTTGAGTATTTCCATTTTATGCTCCTTTGTACTTTTACTCCACTACAGTTCCGAGGTAAATGGTGTACTTTTACTCCACTACATGTATTTAATACCTTTAGTTACTTTGCATGATGAATGATGTGAAATATATTAAATTCACAAGCTACCCTGCAGTATACAGAGTCATTAAAACTAGCTGCACCTTTACCAGCTTTGATAACACTTTAATGATCAATCATTATAAAACATATCATATGTATTATTCTGAAATGGACCATTATTTGTTGTATACAAAATATTCATGGGCTTGAATAAATAAAAAAACGGTTTACTCATTGAATGATAGTCCAGTCTGAACTATCGCGATATTATGAACTGTTTACTCACTGAATGATAGTCCAGTCTGAACTATCGCGATATTATGAACAGTTTACTTACTACTACTACTGTTATCTTTCTTACAGTGCAGACGCTTTTCTGCTTGCTCTTGCCTCTGCTTACTTTTTATGCTGATTTTCCTATTCTTATTCTCTGAAAACTTCGAGCAGCGGCTCCTGGACATTAACTTATCACTGGGACAGTTATTCATCGTAAATAGACGGAGGGTTTCAGCCATATTTCAACATTTTTACGACGACCTCAGTCTTACAGTAGCGTGGCCTAGCAACAGCTAAAGCCTGGTAGGCTACTGCATGCTATTTAGCTTAAGCTAGTTGGTAGCAAAATGCCTCCGTTCTCTACAGATGACTTCCACAAACTTCAACAGAAGATGGCTGTGTTGGAAATGAAAATGCAACGGTTGGAAGTTAACGTGGAAGTGAATGGACTATGTTGTGGGAATAACACCACTTTACCAGTGTTGCAAGATAATGGAAAAGGGTATGCTAACTCACAGCTAGTTAGCAGCTACAAGGTTTCCAAGGAACAGGAGGGCTGTGTACTGGGTAATAAATCTACAAGTGGTAGTCCTCCCTGGAACTCTCTGGGTGCAAAGCCTAAGAGTAAATCATTTCCATGGGATTTGGGAGGACGAATAACAGGCAGAGCCCAGCGCTCTGAAATCTGTGATGCGACCGGCTGGCCTGCATTGTTATCACCCAGGAAGAGTGCCTCTTCAACCCCTATTCATACTAGGAAACAGCCGTGGACAGCTGCTAAAGGGAGAACTACAAACAATCCTCCTAAACCACCAAGTGTGCCAATCCAGAACAGATACGCTCCGCTGACCGAGAACCGGAGATCTCTTTCTGATGACCTGGATAACCCGTCCTCTTCACACAGCAGGGTAAGGACCAATAGCTACTCCAAAAGTAAAAGGCTAGAGGGAAAGCTAACGGCTGGGCCTGAAACTCTGATTGTGGGTGATTCTGCTGTAAGAGATGTAAAAGGTCTGTGTAGTAAGAACAACACCAAAGTACTCTGTTTTCCCAAGGATATGGTCTCCGACTTGGCTGAGAAGATCCTGCATATTGGGGCTGAACATCCGACTGTGAAGAATGTGGTACTACATATTGGAACAAATGATGTTGTGAAACAACAGTCAGAAGCGCTGAAAGAAGACTTTAAATGTCTGTTGGAAACTGTCAGCTCTCTAAATGCGGAGGTGTTCATCAGTGGCCCTCTACCGCCAGTCAGAAGAGGAGTGGAGAGATTCAGCAGACTGTTTGCATTGAACATGTGGCTTTCAGCTGCCTGCACTGACCATTCTGTCCATTTTATTGACAATTTTAACTTTTTCTGGGATCGCAGACATCTTTTTAAGGCAGATGGAGTTTGCCTGAACAAGTCAGGAGTGAAATTGTTTATCTCTAACATATTCAACTGCCTGCGTCAGCAATCTGTTCCCTCTGCCAAGGACAAGCGGCAAGAGGAATCAAAACAGGAGAAAGACACAACACATTGCGCAGAAAACCCTGAAGAAGTATCACTGCACCCGCCTGAGGAATGTTCTGATTATGGGAGACCTATGACACAAATGGAGGAGTCTCCACTGCCCGTCACCCCCCCTGTCAACGCCTTGGAGGATACTCTTCATTCATCTCCCAGCTCTCTCTACTCTCCGCTCACCCTTTCACCCTCGCCCTCCCCCCTGGAGTTCGATGACCGCATGAAGGCGAGATGCAGGGTTGGCAGCATGTCCTTTACCCCCGCCCCTCAACGACGCCCACCAAAATCACCGAAGCAGAGACGCGCACCATCTCCCCCGTCTTCATCACTGTGCCTATGTCAACCACCTCCCATCCCTTCAAGAAAGCATCTGCAGTCTCCGAAGCCTGATAAGGATGTGTGTGTACAAAACGCAACAAACTTTTACTGATATGTGCTGGGTCCAGGCTCAAGGGCATATGGCACTCTCAACTCTTTCCAGCACATGACGGGGCCCTGCCTGCCAGTAGCTTTGCCGATATCTGTGTTGATAGGTAATAGATTAAGAGCGGTAAATCAGCTTAGAAACAGGAAGTGCTCAAACGTTTGTGTGAGGTTATCAAATTTAGCAGTGATTCCATGTCAGCCACAGCTTGTCACAAAATGTTTTACTGATAGTGTATTTAACAAACTTAAACTAGCTTTATTAAATGTCAGGTCTTTGGCAGGAAAAACATTTTTAATCAATGATTTTATCACTGAGCACAATCTCGATTTTATGTTTTTAACGGAAACTTGGATTGAACAAAATAACAGTGCAGCTGTTCTTATCGAATCAACCCCTCCCAACTTTAGTTTTATGAGTCAGGAAAGAATGCATAAGAAAGGGGGTGGAGTTGCTATTTTGTTCAATGATTCCATTCAATGCAGGAAGACATCTTATGGGGACTTTGCTTCTTTTGAATATGTGGCCCTTCAGCTGAAATGCTCCTCTCGAGCTCTGTTCCTAAATATCTATAGACCACCCAAATACTGTGCAAGCTTTTTTGATGATTTTACTGAACTGCTGTCTATAGTGTCTATTGACTTTGACCGTTTAGTCATTGTTGGTGATTTTAACATCCATGTTGACAACCCCCAGGACAGAGGGGCTAAAGAACTGTTTTGTGTTCTTGATAACTATGGACTGACTCAGCATGTGGCGGAGCCCACGCACAATAAGGGGCACACTCTGGACTTAATTATCTCAAAGGGTCTGAATATCTCAAAGGTTGTGGTGACTGATGTTGCACTCTCTGATCATTCCTGTGTTTTCTTTGAGAGCTCTATTTCTGTTCACAAAAATGTTCAGAAAGAGGTAACCACAAAGCGATATTTAACTGAAAATACTAGGGAAATGTTTACTCATAATTTCTCATCCACACTTGCCCCTGCTAACATCTCAGTAAATGAGCTAGTAGATCATTTTAATTCAAAAATTCAAAATGTTATAGATACCATTGCTCCAACTAAGGTAAAGGAAGTGATTAGCAAGAACATATCTCCATGGAGAAAGGCCATGACCGTGAGAACAGAAAAAAGAGAGTGTCGAAAAGCTGAACGTAGGTGGCGAAAAACAAATCTCCAGGTTCACTTTGAAATCTATAAAGAGAGACTTGGCCTTTATAATTTGGAATTGAAAAACGCACGACAGTCTTTCTTCTCTGACATCATTACCAAAAACAAAAACAACGCACGTGCCTTGTTTGCTACCGTCGACAGACTAACTAACCCCCCAGTGTCAGTAGCCTCTGAATTTCTATCCACCAGGGCGTGCAATGATTTTGCCTCCTTCTTCACTGACAAAATTCAGAAAATTAGACAAGCAGTCAGTGCCTCTACATCAGGTACAGCAAATGTTTTGTCCCTATGTCCACCTAATATCAATTCAAACACCATGACACAATTCCATCAGATTAATGGTAAAAACTTAGAGGACATTATTCAACTTCTGAAATCCTCCTCCTGCTGCCTTGATATTATTCCAACAGGATTTTTCAAAGATGTTTTTCCTTGCATGGCCTCAGATCTACTTCATATAGTAAACACATCTCTTCACTCAGGTATTTTTCCAGAGGCCCTGAAAACTGCAGTCATTAAACCGCTCTTAAAAAAGAATAATCTAGATGCCTCAGTAATGAACAATTACAGGCCAATATCAAACCTGCCATTTCTAGGTAAAATCATTGAAAAAGTAGTATTTCAACAGTTGAGTAACTTCTTGCATTTAAATAACTGTTTGGATGTGTTCCAGTCAGGATTTCGTCCAAACCACAGCACTGAGACTGCTCTTGTAAAGGTCTTCAATGACATCCACTTAAACACAGACAGTGGCAGAACTTCAGTGTTAGTATTATTAGATCTCAGTGCTGCGTTTGACATTGTTGACCACAACATATTACTAGACCGACTAGAAAACTGGGTGGGACTTTCGGCAACAGTTCTAAATTGGTTTGAGTCCTACTTAAAGGACAGAAAAAACTTTATTTCTATAGGTAAATACACATCTGAGTTGACAAATATGACATGTGGGGTACCTCAAGGCTCCATCTTGGGGCCTCTTCTCTTTAACATCTACATGCTACCACTGGCTCAGATAATGAAAAACAACAAAATAAGTTACCATAGCTATGCGGATGACACACAAATTTACGTAACAATTTCACCAGGAGATTATGCTCCAATTCAAACACTGAGTAAGTGCATTGAACAAATCAATGACTGGATGTGTCAGAACTTTCTCCAATTAAACAAAGATAAAACTGAGGTAATGGTTTTTGGAGCCAAGGCAGAACGTATAAAAGTTAGCGCTGAGCTTCAGTCTGCAATGTTCAAAACAACAGATAAAGCCAGAAATCTAGGTGTAGTCATGGACTCTGACCTGAGTTTCAACAGTCACATTAAAACAGTTACTAAATCAGCCTACTATCACCTAAAGAACATATCTAGGATTAAAGGACTAATGTCACAGCAGGATTTGGAAAAACTTGTCCATGCTTTTATCTTCAGTAGACTCGACTACTGCAATGGTGTCTTTACAGGCCTCACTAAAAAATCTATTAGAAAGCTGCAGCTAATTCAGAACACCGCTGCTCGAGTCCTCACTAACACTAAGAAAGTGGATCACATCACTCCTGTTCTGAAGTCTTTACACTGGCTTCCTGTGTGTCAAAGAATAGATTTCAAAATATTGTTGCTGGTTTATAAAGCTTTGAATGGTTTAGGCCCAAAATACATGTCTGACCTACTGCTAAATTATGAACCATCCAGAACCCTCAGGTCTTCAGGGACTGGTCAGCTTTCTGTCCCCAGAGTCAGAACTAAACATGGTAAAGCAGCATTCAGTTATTATGCTCCGAATATCTGGAACAAACTCCCAGAAACCTGCAGGTCCGCTGCAACTCTTACTACTTTTAAATCCAGGCTGAAGACTTTTCTTTTTGCCGCTGCTTTTAATTGAACTATTCACATCTTAAACTGCACTGTAACTTTTAACTTTTATCCATGTATTTTTTCTTTTAATGTTTATTTTATTATCTTTCCTTTTTAATGACTGATTTTAAATGCCATTTTTAAAATGTCTTCCATTTTTGTAAAGCACTTTGAATTACCTTGTGTTGAAAGGTGCTATATAAATAAACTTGCCTTGCCTTGCCTTGCCTTACTACGCCATAGTCCCGTCTGAACTGCTGCTCGGAGACGAAGCGGACATGGAGCTTGTATTCCTCCAGAAAGATGTTATCAGTGGTGAAACAATTACAGATATAAAACTGACGATCCTCGTTTGTCATGTTAACCCGTTTATAATCTAATATGTTGATAAAAACGTGCAAACAAACGCAAAAATAACCAACTGACAAGCTCAACGGCTGTTTTTAGCAAGCAGGCAACAAACAGTATACTTCCGGTTCGAGGTTTTCAAAATAAAAGCCACTTTTGTAAAAATACAGACTTACATGTTATTACATCCAAACTTTTAAAGTGTACAGTTTCTCACTTGTGAGATTTAAATGCAACATATTTTAGGGAATTACCATATATTTGATTACAAACTTTGTTCATTTATATACTCTATTTATTTATTTATTTCCGTATTCATTTATGTAAACCCTGACTCATGTATTAATTTAATATATGTATTTATTTATTAATGTATTTATACTTGTGTCATTTTGTAATTTATCAAAAACATTGTTTACATTATTTTTTTCATCTGGAGTTTACATGAAGTACCATTCACTGGCCAGAAGGAGGAGCTCATGCTAAACCAATAGAATACAAACTATGTTATTTAAAAAGTAGCAGAAGAAGAAGAAGACAGACAGGGAGCCTGATGGGGATACTGGGAACAGAAGGTGAGGGGGTGAGAGCTACCAGGAAGGCCATTATTACGGGCCGTCTCCACGGCAGCGTTAAAAAAATCTTGGAGGTGGGCGTATCTGAAGCTTGGGGATTTTTTTGCGATCAACCAATCACATGAATCTCCCGCCCGCGACATACGAAGCCAAAAAGCCCGAAGTAAACTGGATATAAACTCCCCAAAACAGGCGAAAACATACCACTGTCTCTGCCACCTCCCTCCATGCCTGGCTCCTCCGGTTTATATCCCGGTAGGTCTGGTCATAAAGCACCGGGTGATTGATTCGCTACCGCTAATTTCTCCTCCATTTTTTGGAATATGAGGAAATGATCTGCGGTATGTCTCTCCCAGCATACACGCCGTTTGATTGGCTAGAGCTTGAACTGTCAGATTTGCGTACACGGGATTTGATTGGCTGACGCTTCCTCCTCAGCTTCAAAAGTTGAACATTGTTCAACTTTGGATCTTGAAAATCCTGAGAATCTCCGCTCGCCTGCCCACAATGCATTTCGGCGAAAGCGAAAAAAAGTGACGTCACCCCATTCAAAGTGAATGGGCAGAAGCGTTTCAAGATTTTTTAACGCTGCCGTGGAGACGGCCCGTTAAGTATTTGAGTGAAACAGGATTGATTGGAAGAATTTAAAACAACGTAAATACAGTGGTATAATTCCACAAGTGGTGATAGGATGATATGGTGATACACACTCTTGTACAGTAGGTGGCGGTATGCACCTTAAAGTTGTTTGCAATCCGCCAAAAACCGAGAGAAGAAGAAGACAGACAGGCACAAGCCCAGTATTTTCATCCTGATTGTATTTTCAAGGTTCAAGGTTCAAGGTTCTTTATTGTCAATCTGACATCGCTACAGAGTAATTATGTAGTTGAAAATCTTATGTCACAGGCTTCTCCAACAATGCAACATAATAACATAATAACAATAAGAGCAAGAGCAATACAACAAGAATAATAGTTATAAAATAAAATAAAGTTATGATGTGGAATAGTGCAGTACGAGTCTATATACAAGAATTTGGATGATTAGCAACATTAGCAGTCGTTTTCATTGCTGCTAAACATGCCGATTAGTACTCTATAGCACATGTTGTTTACCTAGCGTCATACTCGCTGTTCACTTGAGTGATTTTCAGAGTAAAGCATGTTGAGCTTAGAGTCTCTGCAGGTCGCTGAGGAGGAGGTGGTGCTGGAGTCCAGCTCCAACAAACTGGGAGATATTTACACTTTTGTGGCTAAAGGATGCTTTCCTCACACCATGCATCCTCTCAGGAAGAAGAATCTCAAAAGATACGCTCAGAAGTTCATCATTGATGGTAAGGGGTTTGTTTTTCACAGCCTTGATTCAGGTCCGTAGTGCAACACACACTATATACCACGGTGAATTATGTCCCGTAATGTTCCACCACAACTGTGTGTATCAGGTGTTTCTAAACTGGCTTTCATATCGCCGAGTTACCCTGTGTTTTGATGGAAGATAAATGATAAAAGTCTACTTTGTTTGGACATAAGTATGCTAAACTGAGGAGCTGACTTCTACGGAAGAGGATAAGGGCCACATTTCTCCAAGACATTTGGGTCTGTGACCAAAAGTTAAAACAAAAATATGTGAGTTTTGACTTAAATCTCAGAATTCTGAAAAATAAAAATGTTTATATATTTCGATTTTTTTGTCTCGGAATTCTGCCTTTAATCGCAGTCATGTTCTTCCTCCAAAGAAAATATTTTTTTCTGCAAATTTAATTTTCTGATTCATCTTTTATTAAAGGTGGGGTAGGTAAGTTTGAGAAACCGGCTCGAGATACACTTTTTGTTATATTCCATGGAATGCTCTTAACATCCCGATATCAATGAATATCTTAAGTGCTTTGACAAAAAATCCATTAAAAAATGTGATCTGTGGAAGCCGTAATACTGTAAAAAGCACGACCAACACCCGCCAGGCAGTAATGTAGCGGTGAAGCACAGTAGGGCAGGCAAGCCAGCTGTGCAGACAGACACAGCCGTGAGGGCAGACCAAACGGCAAACTCTGGGGCAGAGCCGGGACGCCAATAAGGAAGTGCCACAAACCGCAGTTCATCTATTGGCCGATAGGCAATGACTGCAGAAAGGAGGAATTTCCATAGACCCCCATGTTAAAATGCCCAACTTTACAGCAGAAATAAACATGTTTCTACCCCTGGATGCAATACAAATTATTCGGGATATAGTTAGATTCCACCTTAATGATTATTAATTGTTGAGTGAATTGTTTTATAACGCGACCCTTTTATTTATATTAAAGTGGACCTATCATGCTATATTTGAATAATATAGTGTAGGACCATACCTATATAAGGCATATTTATACTTTTTTTTTTTCAAAATACCAAACAGATCATGCATTTTAGCCATGCCTCATTTTGCTCAATTTGACAATTTCTAACTCTGGGCAGATTCAGTGAGAACAGCACCATCTACTGGCCTGGCATATGTACTACAGCGTCTCCAGTGCTTTCGAACGGCAATGGCCGTGGCTGTCTGCTCCTGATTGGTGGAGTTGGCCCAATAGCCGTAGCGCCACCGTCCTGACGTCAGGACAGTGTTCAAATCTGGATCCGTTTTGATCAGATCCGTTGCAGCCCCTTTTTTAGAGATTTGGGTATGGAGGAAAATAGAGAGGGTTGTGTTTTCTGACACTTGGTGAGTTCCCTGGAACACCGGGGACACATATTCATATATAAAAGACGTACAAAAGTGCATTTTGCATGATAGGTCCCCTTTAAGTCTTAAAGTGTTTGCATAAATTAGGGCGTGGTCACTTTGATGGATAGGTACGTGCCTCACTGTCAGCTAACAGCAACTTGTCCACTCTGCTAGGCTAGAACGTTAGCTAGTTGTAGTTACTGTACTTGACCCTTTAGCCGTGTTCGTGGTGATTGTGCCTTTTAGGGAATGTTGTTACAAATACCAGACAATTAAAATGTCGTGCTGTATGGTTGAATGTACTAACAGAACTTCCAAGAAGTCTACTCTCAGCTTTTTTGTTGAGTAAAATGATAATATTATACATGTTAGCAGGTGTTTGTTTGTTTGCTGTTACTCCAATGTAACAGAAAAACAACTAAAGAAAAACTAAATAGTAATAATAATAAAATGTCTCCACTGATCTGTGTTGTAAGTGTGATTTCTGTATGATTCCATTCGCTTTTTATAGTCAAAATCAGCAAATTGGCCGAGCTCCGCTACAACTACATGGGAGCGATGAGGATTGAGGCAGGGACGAGCTCTGCCTCACGTAAGCCCACAGTAACTGGCTGGAGCGCGGGCACTTATTTTGTGAGCGCGCTCAAGCCAGGCTCATTTGCTTACTGTGGGGTGAGGTAAGGCACAGATGAGCTCTGCCTCACCTCAGAATGCGTCACCCCACAGAAACTGGCTGGAAAGCGGGCCCTAAGCGCATAGCTGTTACCATCTCACTGTAGGTCACCAATGTAATGTTTGTAGATCCCTTTATTACATTTATCCTCGCCATCCATAGTCTCTAAATAACCTATTTCACGTATATATGATATTTAGGCCCGCTGGTCTCATCATACAACGGCAATGAAAAAAGCACCAGGAGAGGTAGCCATAACGTGAGCCCACAGGTTCTTGTTGCTACTGTTATTCTACGCAGAGACGGTAGACGCAAACAACAAACTAGACTTTTGTTTTGAAACTAGAGGGAGGACTTTTACAAAAAAGTAATGGAGATTGTTGTCCAGAAGGATAGCATGGACTTCATCTTCAAGTCAAGGTAAGACCACAATTGTAATGAACATGGGATCTTACTAAGAAAGAACAATCCAATATTTAGATTTTGGGTATCCTTTTGTTGAACGGTCTGTTTAAAATGAATCGAAGCATCAGACTAAAAAAGCTTTTGAAAATAACCGAATATTTCGATTAAGGTCAAAATATAATTGTGGTTAGGGGTGTGGTTAGGGCGCCGGCTGCTGGTGTGAAGGGAGTGGCTCGGCCGGAGGCCAGACAGCTGATCGGAATCAGGTAATCAGTCACTGAATAAAAGCATGTGGTAACCTGGTTCTGGTCGGTCTTGCAGTAGGCAGGATCCTGGGAGGTCGCCGAAGGACCTGTGAAGGATCCCACACGGGCAACGTTTTGCAACCCGTGTTGTACACTTTGTTTTGGTGCTAATAAATGCCTGTGTTCAACCCAAACCCTGCTCTTTCCGTCCCTCTTTGAACCCTGTGTGAGCGGAGAGGCTCACAATAATATTTGTAAATCTGACTCTGAAAGAGTCAGTGCCTCACCAGCCATGAACCTCAGCGCACGTCACTGATATATATATATATACAGTTTAGTTTATGATTCAGCCTTGGGTAAGACTTTTACAGTCTATGGTTATGACGCCCATAATGTTAAACGGGAACAAACGTTAAAAGGGGACCCAATTATCCCAGTGGTGGCTGCCGGAGTCCGCCGGCCAGAGCTAACGGAGCCGCAGGGAGCTAGCTAGCCCCCGTTAGCTCCGTTAGTTGAACAAGGCTTATTAAGTGAGCATGAGCATGTGAGCATTTTAGCCTAGCTTGGCAGCTTCAGCTAGATCGGGAGCTTGGAGCCCCGCCTTGTGCTTCAGCAGAAGGTCCCGCCTCGGCTCCGCATCTTTGCCCTTTTTTGGATCAGGCTGGAGCAGGCGGGAGTTAGACTCTGACGTCACTGTCGAGCCGTTAGTGGCCGACTCCGCCTACTAAGGCTTCTCTGCAACTCTGCAGAATCCTATGGGTGACGTCACGGAACCTACGTCCATTTATATATACAGTCCATAGAGTGGTGAAGTCACGCCCATCTACTTCCGCCCCATGGGACCTTATTTCGGAAAAATAATGCATTGAAGTCAATGGAGAGAGAAAACTTATCTTTCGATCCCGTTTAAATTGTGCCATGAATTACACATATGATGTTTGTCAATCTTAAAAAATCATTTCCATGTCAAAAAAGTCACAGTTTGTCGTAAAACTGTTGAAATATAAGACTATGAAAAATACGCAACTAGAAAGACTACAAATCCCAGAGTCGCGTAAGTGATGTCACAATTGTTTTCCTCCACTAAGAGATAGCTAAGATCAGCGCCATATAGATAGAATCTATCTATATGGCGCTGGCTAAGATAAGATAACTTTAACAAGATGCCTGTGTGCTTAGTACCAGGTTGTTATCATACCAGCAATGGGTCTTGCTCGTTCTTTCGCTTCCCGTCTGATGAAAGGACCAGGAGTGTCTGGATCAAGCTAGCTAGTAGCTAGCACGTTAGTTAGCATTACAGCCTTGTCATTTTTATTAGCCTTAACATGAAGTAACATTAAGTAACCCAAAATGTTAAATGTGAAATTCTCTCTGCAGACCCATTCTCACAGCGTTTATCAACCTTTTTCTTACTCAATATCAAGCCACACTTATTGTTTTTACTTCGGATGTGAGTTTGTGTGTGCTCAGGATGAGTTTGGCTGTGTTTCGCTATGTATCCTAAACAAGGAAACAACACCTCCACGGACCTCAGCGCGATTCACAACGTCCCGACCAATCAGAGCACACTGTGCTCACAGGGAGGGTGGGGGCTGGAGCTTTTGGAGCTACAACGAGCCGTTAAAGGCAGAGAGTGAAATTCAGTGAATACACGTAGTTTACAGAGATGCTGTATGAGAAACCAATGTGAGTTTGGAAAAATGCACAGTATAAATCTATTTTAGTATACCTCAACAATGGAATTATGATCAGTGGAAATGGCCATGACACCTCTCCTTTAAGGTGATGTTACGATAATAATACTAGATTAAGATTATTCAGGAAGAATGAGACAAGCAGCAGGTTTACCTACCGATTAGGCCAAGTTCAGACAAACACACAGCAGAAGAGATTCATTTACAGCGGCAGCAGACATGTGCTGCAGGATCCCTGCAAGGGTCTATATGGAGCTTTATTGGCCCCTATGGGAAATGTACAAGCTACTCTGCAGTATATACAGGTAAACTTGCTTCCTATTTATCAGAGGCAACTTTTGAGCATTAATGGATTAAGATTTATGATTTTAAAGTATAACATACATTTTTCAGAATATTACGTTTTTCAGGTACTTTTACTTTTACAAATTTGACGACTTAAGGACAACGTATTCAGCACTTTAACTTAAATAAAAATAGTAATACCACCGTGTGTAGAGATGATCAACACAATACAAATAAATCCAGCATTTAAATGTGATAAACACATGAATGCATCAATGATTATAATCAAAACATATCATATATATTATTCTGAATGGGTCGATCTGCATATTGAGTACTTTTACTTTTGGAACTTTAACTATGTTTTGATGCCAATACTTTTGTACTTTTACTTCAGTGACATCTTGAATGCAAGACTTTTACTGTAACAGAGTATTCCTACACTCTGGTATTTCTACTTTTACTCAAGTAAAATATCTGAGTACTTCTACTTTTACTCAAGTACATTACATTACATGTTACTTGTTAGACGCTTTTATCCAAAGCGACTTATATACTTAATACTGTGGACAATCCCCACAGGAGCAATTTGGGGTGAAGTGTCTCAGGGACACAACGACATGCTGACTGCAGTGGGGTTTGAACCTGTGACCCCCTGATACGAACACCAACGCACAATGCACAATATCTGAGTACTTCTACTTTTACTAAAGTACAAGATCTGAGTACTTATTCCACCTCTGCAGCTTACAATAAGTGCAATCAACCATGAGGATGCAAACTCCGAACAGCACGAATCCTGCAAGAACATCAGCTTCAGATATGCCAAACATTTGTAATTGCTATACAGATATTTGATTTGTTTATTTATTTGACAATTGCCAGGGTTCTCACACGCACCAAGCCCTGGCAGCACATCACCCCTACTCTCTTCAACCTCCACTGGCTCCCGGTCAAGTCCTGCATCACTTACAAACTCCTGCTCCTCACCCACAAATCCCTCCATGCCCTCTCCCCTCAGTACCTCACAGATCTCCTCCACCCTTACATCCCGTCCCGCACCCTTCGATCCTCAGACTCCGGCCTGCTCTCCATTCCCCATTCACGCCTCCGCACCTTCGGGGACCGTGCCTTCAGTGTCGCTGCCCCCACCCTCTGGAACTCCCTCCCTGCAGAAATCTGCAACGCCCCTTCTCTCAACATCTTCATATCAACCCTTAAAACTCATCTGTTCAACATCGCCTTCCAACTATAACTCACTCCCCCCCCACTTACACTTCCATTTCTGCCCCCTGTTTTATGTTTTTTTTATGTTTTATGTCTTGTCCTTGTATGTTTCTTTGTAAAGCGACCTTGAGGTTGAAAGGCACTATATAAATTCAAATTATTATTATTATTATTACAATTACCTCAAAATATACTGGAACAGGACAGGGCAGATAAAGAGAAAAGTGGTAGTGCAGCAATCACGACAGAGGCAGTGTTCAAATCCAAAAAGAGGCTTTATTGCTAACAAACTCAAAAATACCTTTAACTAAACAAAGGCTAACGTAGCCGGGCCGCTAACCGACTTACCAGCTTACAAAAATGTTTCCTCACGCTGGGAGCCTCCTGCTCCCTCCATGTGCCACACACAACTGAGCAACTCTGTCTGCTTTGTCTCCCTTGAGGGAGTGATTAGCACCAGGTGTGAGGTCTCCACACCTGGTCCCAATACTGCTAATTGGCAGCGGGTGGAGCCACCTATTGGGAATGTAGGTGCCTCCCACTACTCTGCCTCTCAGTCCCTTACACACCCCCCTCTTCAGTTCTGGCCTAGGAGAGGTGACCATGGTCCACAGGGCATCTCTACGGGACAGGGCATCTGCATTCCCATGCTTGGCTCCGGCTCTGTGGATGATAGAGAAGTTAAACTCCTGTAGTGAGACAAACCACCTTCCTACTTTAGCGTTTGTGTCTTTTTTATTTGCCATCCAGATCAGTGGGGCATGATCAGTTACCAGAGTGAAGTGACGTCCCAAGAGGTAATACCGGAGGCGCTCAAGCGCCCATTTTATTGCTAGGCCTTCTTTCTCCACAGTAGCATACACTTGTTCCCTTGTGTTCAGCTTCCGGCTGATGTACATGACGGGGTGTTCCTCACCGTGAACCTCCTGGGATAGTACTGCTCCTATGCCCACCTCTGACGCATCCGTCTGCACAATCATCCCCCGGCTGAAGTCTGGGGTCACCAACACCGGCCGTGCGCAGAGAGCCCTCTTAAGTTCCTCAAAGGCGTGTTCAGCCTCTCCTGTCCACTTGACCATTAGCGGCTGTGAGTCTCTGGTCAGGTCTGTAAGGGGAGAGGCTACTGTGGAGAAGTTTGGGATGAAACGGCAATAATAGGACGTCAGACCCAAGAATGTTTTCACCTGTTTCTTTGTTGACGGCCGTGGCCAGTCCTGGATCGCCTGAACCTTTCTTTCTTGTGGTCTAACGTTGCCCCGCCCAATGGTGAAGCCCAGGTATTCGGCTTCCTCTAGTCCAAGCTTGCATTTTCTTGATCTCATAGGGCAGAGACCGAATATATTTGTCCATCATTATCCTCTCTAAAACACTTAACTTTTCGGGGTTGCATGTCAGCCAGGCTCTGGTTACCCGGCCTAGGTCATACATCTGGGCCCTGGCTGACAACTCTCGCTTGTATTTCCATTCATGGAACCGCTGGGCTCTTGCTGCTAAGCTGTAGCCATACCTCGCCAGGATTTCCTTCTTCAAGACGACGTAATCCTTTGCTTGGTCCGGAGGGAGGTCGAAGTAAGCTTGCTGTGCCGGGCCCAGGAGGAACGGTCCAACCAGATCAGCCCAGGAGTCCCTTGGCCAGCCCTCTCTTTCAGCTGTGCGCTCAAAGGCCGTTAAGTAGGCCTCTATCTCATCACTCTCTGTCATTTTGGGGATGAATCGACCTGGGTTAGGCTGCATGGTTGCTTCCCTCTGGACAGGAGAGGCTGCTGTAAGGCATTTTTGGACCTCCATGTGGAGAAGTGCATTCTGTTTCTGCTGCTCCTGTATCATCTGCCGTTGCAGAGTCTGCTGCTCAGTAGAAATACGCACCAACTCCTTTAGTACATCCTCCATCTTGAAAACGTAAAAAAAAATTGTTCTGACTGCAACACCACCAATAGAGTCTTTATGCCCGCATCCTCCACCAGTGTAACAGGACAGGGCAGATAAAGAGAAAAGTGGTAGTGCAGCAATCACGACAGAGGCAGTGTTCAAATCCAAAAAGAGGCTTTATTGCTAACAAACTCAAAAATACCTTTAACTAAACAAAGGCTAACGTAGCCGGGCCGCTAACCGACTTACCAGCTTACAAAAATGTTTCCTCACGCTGGGAGCCTCCTGCTCCCTCCATGTGCCACACACAACTGAGCAACTCTGTCTGCTTTGTCTCCCTTGAGGGAGTGATTAGCACCAGGTGTGAGGTCTCCACACCTGGTCCCAATACTGCTAATTGGCAGCGGGTGGAGCCACCTATTGGGAATGTAGGTGCCTCCCACTACTCTGCCTCTCAGTCCCTTACAATACACAGAGGGTTCTAAGAACAAGGAAGAGTGTGTTGGAGTTGGTATATATCCCAGACTTTAAAATATCCATCTCAAAAAGAGCGTCTGATCAATTATCAGTGTACACAGCAGAAAGGCTGGCAGTAATAATAGGATTACAGTGGGTTGAAGAGGTCAGACCAGATAGGGTGGTGATATATAGATTCATTGTCCATATTAAAAAGCATACACTGTATGCCATAGTCAACAACAACTGTCAGAGAAGACATTCTCATAGAACTGAATCATAGCCTGTTAAGACTTCACAGAGGCGGTATAGATCTGCAGTTCTGCTGGGTGCCTGCTCATGAGGGGGTGAAAGGGAACGAGTGTGCTGATAAATGAGCAAAAAGTGCACTACAAAAGGAAATAACATTACCAGTTCAACTTGGAAAAGGAGAAGGAAAAGCAGTGATTAAGAAGAAAGGGATGGAGATCTGGCAGAAAAGGTGGGAGAAAGACCAGAAAGGCAAAGAGTATCATAAAGTTCAAAACACAATTGCAATTAATATGTATAAAGAAAGAAACAGAAGGGAGGAAATCATGATAGCTAGACTCAGACTAAATCACACAGCATTGAATGGTACTCTGTATGTCATGGGGAAAAGTGACAGTGACAAGTGTGGGAGCTGTGGAGTTAAAGAACATGTGGAACATATCTTATTACATTGTGACATCTATAAAGCTGAAAGAGAAAAACTAAAGGATAAAGTGATAGAGGCAGAGAGGGAATGGAGTGTGGTTGGTATTCTGGGAACAGAAGGAGAGGGAGGAAGAGCTACCAGAAAGGCACTGTTTACCTTTCTGAGGGAAACTGGGGTAGGAAACATAATTTAACATTAGGTTAGAATAGATCATGGATTGTTGTTTTGTTTTATTTATTTATGTTTTTTGTTTATTTATTTATTTTTGATTAGATCATAGATATACGTCCATGAGTTAAGAGATGGAATGATATGATGATTCACACTCATGTACAGTAGGTGGCGGTATGCACCTTAAAGTTGTTTGCAATCCGCCAAAAACTGAGAGAAGAAGAAGAAGGAGGAGGTGTCTTCACCGGAAGTGAAGTTCCCAGCTCTTTCTAACCTGGATCCATGAGGCGTCTCGTCGCTACGGTTCTCTCTCTCTGTGTTCCCGATAAAGTGTGTGTGAGCTCCAGCACTACTGATCCATCATCTGTGTGTCTGGATAAACCTCCGAATAGACTCTGTGCTCTTTTTTCTGGAGCGTTTACCTCGGACTATAGGAGCTAGCTTAGCATGCTAGCTGGAAACACGTTAGCAACACTAGTCAGATTGAGAGTTTGATGGAGAGAGAAACGGTGTGTTTAACGGAGTTTGCAGGGAAAGGTGATCTAGTAAACATGAGTAAAGTCCAAATGCTGCTGTCGTTGAAGAAGCAGCGACTCACTGCTGCTCCTGAAGATATATTTGCTCTGTTTGAAAAAACGATAGCAGAGCTCGAGGAGGAGCTGTCTCTTTCCAAAGAGGAGAACGAGAGACTCCAGAAACTACTGGACGCTGTTTTACAGCCTCAGCTTCGGATACACAGAGCAGGTCTGTTCCCTTTACTCTTCATTAACACTTTAAAGCAGAGGTGTCCAAACTACGGCCCGGGGGCCAAATGCGGCCCGCTGGCCATTTTGAATTGGCCCTCAGCTAATTCAAAAAGTATAATGAAATATGGCCCACAAATGAAACTTTTGCTTTTCTTATATTGTACTTCTTAAATATATATGTACAGATATATTACACAGTAGTATTCATGTGTTAATAAGCCCACTTTTAAAATAAATTCAGTCAATTCATGTTGATAACATTTTCTAACAAATCTTAGTTGATACAAAAAGCCTAATAACTTATTTTCATAAGAAGCTTGAAATAGACCCTTCATATTTCATCTTATTATAATCACTCTGAGACTTCTGTTTTTAAGGGATGAGCTGCCAACAAGATAAATGAAACCCTATAGAGAGCTGTGATGTAGGCGGGTTTTTTCTTAAAGCATATTCATGTATCGAGCCTTATTTACCTACATGTTGCTAACTTATAACTTAAAGTGGACCTATCATGCTATATTTAAATGATATATTGTTGGGCCATACCTATATAAGGTATATTTATACGTTTCCGTTTTCAAAATTCCAAACAGATCATGCATTTTAGCCATGCCTCATTTCGCTCTATTTGCTGTTTGCTGTCTACGGGGCTGATTCTGTGAGCTGCAGCTGACCACGCCCCCCTGCAGGAGAGGGGAGCCGTGCTCTGATGAAGTCAGAAGAGGGGGAGAAAAATAGATCTCCGTCCTCCATGTTATTATAGGCCTATAGAGTCGTTATTCATTTGTTTTAAAGCTCAATAAATAACAAAGAATATTTAAACTTTAACGGACATCTTGACCGGCGAAAGAAAACCTAACTGAAACTCTGCCGCACGGTCCCCTCGTTCCTTGGAAGAGGCGGAGAGGTGGGTGTTTGTCATCTGCTGGTGGACTAACCGGAGAGAATTACAGTGCTTGCCTCGACGAGGAGGGATTGCATTGAATTAAAGCAGCGGGAGCAAACGCTTGCCTCGGGGAGGGAGGAAAAAAAGCCACAGCGGAGAATAAACAGAAGGGTAACCATGGTTACCATATGCGCGGGAAGTCTTCTAAGCTGCTTTTGTGGCAGACTACAGCGCCACTTACAGGCCTGGCATATGTACTACAGCGTCTCCAGCGCTTTCGAACTGCAATGGCCGGCCGTGGCCCAACCCCACATTCCCCTGATTGGTGGAGAGTTGGCCCAATAGCCGTAGCGCCACTTTACTGACGTCAGTGAAGTGTTCAAATCTGGATCAGTTTTTATCAGATCCGTTGCAGCCCCTTTTTTTAGAGATTTGGGTATGGAGGAAAATAGAGAGGGTTGTGTTTTCTGACACTTTGTGAGTTCCCTGGAACACCGGGGACACATATTCATGTATAAAAGACGTACAAAAGTGCATTTTGCATGATAGGTCCCCTTTAACTGATGAGGCAATATACCTCACCTTTATGAGTGCCCCAGCCCTTCGTATGTTTTTCTGTATGTGGCCCTCGGTGAAAAAGGTTTGGACAGCCCTGCTTTAAACTCTTTTGGTAACACGTTAAACAATTTGATAACACTTCTGACTGTTTATTATTGCTGGGCAACGATTAAACATTTTAATCATGATTAATCAAATTATTTTCTGCGATTAATTGAATTGTTATGCACAAGGGGTGTAACGGTTCACAAACATTTCGGTTCGGTACGTACCTCGGTTTTTAGGTCACGGTTCGGTACATTTTCGGTACAGCAGAAAAAATGATCACAAAACATAAAATATCTTTTTGGGGTTTTTAATTATTATTAAACTGTGAATAATGTATTCACTCAAATAAATACAAAATATGATAAAATAAACATTAAGGTGCAGCATTTCGATGAACTGAAATAATCTGTATTTGAACTGTACTGTACTAGTACCTAAGCAGCCAGCTTGACATTAGGACTTGCTTGCTTGTCATTGTATTTTCATGTTTTTTTTAAAGAAAAATTAACTTGTCCACATTGCTTGCCGAAAGGGCAGATCTGCTGGCACTAACAATGTTTCCTGCTGTGGAGAACACCCTCTCGCTAGGGACAGAGGTAGCAGATACAGCCAGGTAGCGCTTTGCTAACATGGCAACATAAGGATATTTGGCGTGTGTAATAGCTTTGGCTCGGTCTGAACTTTTTGCGAGTGTTGGAGGCTTAAATGCTAGTGGGAGTTGAGTTTGCACTTCAGTCTTTTTTCTTTTGGTACCGGTGATATTCACGTTCGGGGGATGCCTTTTCAAATGAGTGTGCAAGTTTGATGTATTGCCAGCCACGTAACCAATTTTAGTTGAACAATGCCGACAAACAGCTTTGGTTCGGTCCACCTGTCTTTGTCCGTCATCCTTGTACGTAACTGCAAAACCAAAATGTTCCCAAACCGGAGACTTCAATGATGCTGGAGGATTTTTGAGCTCAACTTTATTTGCGTTCGTCATTTCGACAGTTCCTCAAATTACTGACTACATTTGAACGCATCCCTGTGACCAGCTCTTATAGTATGCCTGTCGTCCAATGATATGACTTGGTCGCTCTATGACGCGTTGAACCCAATGTGAGCAAATTACACTGAATGCTGCGTCACAGCACCTGAGATTACTTCCAAAAAGTTGTTCACGTTCTCAATTTTTTACGTTTAACGTCATATTCGCTCGGTACACTTCGGTACACACGTGTACCGAACAGAAGGGCCCATACAGAATAATTTCGGTACAAATACGTATACTGTTACACCCCTATTATGCACACAATTCAATAATGAATTCAAAAGTAGTGTTTTGCTTACTTTTATTTTGACAAGTCTGCAGAAAAGACGGCAGGCGAAAAACACCGACACCTCCTCATCACTCCACCGCTACCATGTTTTTTTTTGTGTTGCCATAAGTTATTCTCTCTCCGTTGGTGCGCGGGGCTAATGCTAATGCACTTGTGCGTTAGCATTTTTTCGCTCAGGGGTCATTTAGACGCTTCTTATGAGACTTGTGTTTTTGCTTTGGTAAAAATGGTTCGTACTGTCAGTTAGCTGAGTTTATTCCCGTTAATCTGGTATGACACATTAATAGGTTTTGAAATATTAAAAACAGTTTGGTGAAGAAAAAAAAAACCTGCAGCCCCCTCTACCGGGGGCTCTCGGGCTAAACCGGTTAATGCGATTCCATTGCTGTCTTTCTAGCAAAAGTGGTATATTCTTTGATCCATCTGGTCCAAAACAAATTTGCTATGTACTGCACTTGAGTATGTATCTTGCTGATGCAATAAGCCTGGGGGCAACGCAGGTTTGACCTTGAACTGCAGCAAATGGCTTGGTGTGAGAGGTTCCAAGTCATTTGGATCATTTGACACTGTAGTTATTGGTCGGCTGTTGAGAATTCCTTCAACTTCACACAGAACTGTTGAAAGGCTTTCGTCGTCAAGTGTTTGTTGTTTTGTGATGGATAGCAGAATTTTCTTTACAAGCCAGATTAGTCTTTCCCATACTCCGCCATGATGTGCTCCGTAAGGAGGATTGAAGGTCCATTTCACATCCTTTTGCCAGGGATGCAAACTTGTCACCTTTCGGCGAAATTCGCCGTTTTGAATCCAAAATAGGTCGTTTGTGTGATTCATGTAGATCTGCAATACAAATATTTTTGGGGTATGGGGGGGGTCTGGGACCCGGAGTAATCTCCGGCCGCGAGCTGTTATTTGCCATCATGACACGCATGGTGTTCTTTTTTAATATATTATAATGAAGCGGGCCGTTCAGGTGTTCAGAGCAGAGCTCCCTGTCGGAGCGGCAGAGCGTGATGTGCACTGAAAAGTTTTTCTGTCGCAATATTATTTAAGGAATCGTTGAGCTAGCTAACTAGCATACATTGTCACTATCTGCTAACGTTAGCTTTAGCCTTCGTTTTCAAATAGTTATTTTCATAGGCTATAAACGGAGGTGGTATAAGTATATATCTTGTACTAGAGTAAAAGTAGAAGTACTCAGATCTTGTACTTGAGTAAAGGTAGAAGTACTCAGATCTTGTACTAGAGTAAAAGTAGAAGTACTCAGGTCTTGTACTTGAGTAAAGGTAGAAGTACTCAGGTCTTGTACTTGAGTAAAGGTAGAAGTACTCAGATCTTGTACTAGAGTAAAAGTAGAACTACTCAGGTCTTGTACTTGAGTAAAGGTAGAAGTACTCAGATCTTGTACTTGAGTAAAAGTAGAAGTACTCAGATCTTGTACTTGAGTAAAAGTTGAAGTACTCAGATCTTGTTCTTCAGTAAAAGTAGAAGTACTCAGGTCTTGTACTTGAGTAAAAGTAGAAGTACCAGAGTGTAGGAATACTCTGTTACAGTAAAAGTCCTGCATTCAAAATGTTCCTCAAGTGAAAGTAGAAAAGTATTATCATCAAAATATAGTTAAAGTAGCGACAGTAAAAGTAGTCATTGTGCAGATTGGTCCATTTCAGAATAATATATATGATATGTTTTATAATGATTGATCATGAAAGTGTTCTCAAAGCTGGTAAAGGTGCAGCTAGTTTGAATGACTTTGTATACTGCAGGGTAGCTTGTGGATTTACTCCAGGTGGAACTAAAGTCTGATTTAACACTTGATTATATTTCACATCATTCATCCACATCTGTAAAGTAACTAAAGGTATTAAATACATGTAGTGGAGGAAAAGTACACCAGTTACCTCTGAACTGTAGAGGAGAAGAAGAACAAAGTAGCAACACATTGAAATACTTAAATCAAGTACAAGTATCTTAAAATTGTACCCAAGTATAGTACTTGAGTTTATGAACTTAGTTACTTTACACCACTGGCTATAAAGATAGAAAGACTAAGCCTTGCACAGAGGCATGAAAATACATTTTCAAAATGCTCAACAGTGCTGCCAAAATTATAAACTGACTGCTACACAATTAAAATAAATGCTTTTATACATTTCTATTAGATGTGACTCTTTGGCATTTCTGTTATTATGAACTGCTTTAGTTGTTCTGACTGCTAAAATCCTCTGTTATTCCTCATTTTAAAGCCGATATTCCGTGGGGTCGGGGGGCTCGGATCCTTGTCACCTTTTTCATACCTGATGAGTTTGCATCCCTGTTTTGCTGGAGGGCTTGTTCTGTTTTGCTCAGATTCCACTCTTTTATAGATTCCTTCAGCTATCTTTCAGTGGCAACGCAATTAGTCCCATTGTCTGACCTCATCTCCAATACTTGGCCTCTTCTGCTGATGAAACGTCTGCAGGCATTAATGCATGAATCTGTATCCAACGAATGAGCTACTTCCAAGTGCACCGCTCTGGTTGTTAGACAGGTAAAGATAACTCCATATCGTTTCACAATGCTTCGTCCTCTTTTCACTTCCAGGGGGCCAAAGTAATCCACTCCAACATATGTGAATGGTGGTAGGTCTGGTATAATTCTGTCTGTTGGCAGATCTGAAATGTTTTGTTCTCCTGCATTTCCATGCATGCGTCTGCACACGGTGGGTGTTTCTCAATGTAGAGGACGCTTCCTTGGTAGAACAAGTCCCTCCGAGTCAGTTCCTTCTGAAGCGAGGCAAAAATCCTTCCTAGCCTCGGAAAACGAAGAATGGTGGAACAGGTGTGCAGGTGTGCGTCATATGCGAGGCCCGCCTTAAATGGAGCGCGATTTCCGCCAAAGATTTTGGAAATTGGTCCGTCCGCAAACTAAGCATTGTGGGGATTTTAAGACCGCAGAGGCTACACATGTGCAGCCTCGAAATTTCCCTCAACGAAGGACGCCGGCCTCGGTAGAATTCCAAGTATCCTGGACATTGGAACAGTCCTTCGGCGGCACTCGATGACGTAGTATCCTTGGATAGCTCTGGAGCAGCTTTCCTCGACATTGAGATACACCCAGTACATTCAGATATAATTTTTCTGGCTAATGCATTGGCACATGGTATCCAGTATTTTTGTCTTAACCTGGATAACATGATTCCTTCCACTGTGACCAACTTGTTGATGAATATCTCGAAGTATAGTTTTAGAGACATGGTGGTGTTTTCCAAGAATGGTTGGGTGCTTTGCTTCCTCAGGCATTGCCATTTTATTTAGCCTTCCTCCAACCTTTACCAGTTCATTCTCGTACACTGGATCCAATTTATACAGTGCACTACTTCCTTTGATAGGTTTTCCCCTTTTCAAAGTGTCCACTTCCTCTGGAAAAGACACAAAAGAACAGAACACTGCTGCTTCAGCCTTATCCAAGTTATCCTTGGAGATTGTGAGACCTCTCATAGAGTCATTAAACACTCTCATCTCCTTCTCAATCAGCTTTATTCGATTTGGTCGAATTTGTCAAATGTATTGAACTGGTGATCACAGTTTGAACAGTTGACAGCTATAGGCCTACAGCTTTCATGCTTAAAACATAACTTGGTTTTTAAATTAAAGAGGGATCATACACGAACAACATAACCGGTTAGGGTAACGTAACCCTATTACAACAGAGATCAACAACCTATAACAGGGCCTATTGTTGTGGCGATCCAAGTACTCACACAACATGAAAGAATGAAACAGAGAGGAATCAATAAAACACAAACACAGGTATAGTTGATCAATTATTATTTCGTTGTACAACAATCAATAATAATGAGGAAAACATTACCTCTGCTCTCAAGCAGTCCTACAGCAATGCCTTCTTCGAATATTCAGAAACACAAGACACTTATAGGTTTCCTAAATGACACACGAACATGTTCCCTAATCATGTTTAACGCACACACATTGTCAGGTCTCCTAAACTTGGACGCACCAACATCAGAGCAACATGTAAGTTCCAGATGTCAAAAGGTCATTATCTCATGAAGTCTTTAGGAGCCTTGCAGGATATGAATTATCCAATTAACAAACTATATATATCGTCTGCACATGAGCGCACATACATTTCTTTACATTAACTAACACACCAACATCCTTATCGTTTCTTAGCTAATGCATGCTGGATATGAACCACTAACTAACAAGACTTTAACTGTATTATATCTGAGGAAGACCTCTCTTGGAGTTCCTCTGACCTTTGCCAATTTACTTAACATGGGTACATCTGCTGTTAATTGCAAAGACCATTGATAATTAGCAAAGAGACTCATAGGCCTCTTCCAATATCTGGAAACTGTAATTAAATTATAGTTATATTGAGAAGGTCCAAGACTTGACATAACATTCCCTCCTTTTATTAATTTAAGTTTCCAGATCATACAAAAAAACTCTTACAGATAACCTACTGAGTTCCGCCCTTGAAAGCCCAAAATGACTTTCTGAAAAATACTTATCAATGGTTAATCATTTTACTCAAGGCAGAAATCACAGGTTGTACTGTACCTTACCTACTCACAAATAGCCAAAAAACCACCCTTTTGATTATACATAAAAGTGGAAGAAAAGACCATTTGCGCTAATCTACTTTTACTTAAAATGGGACATCGTTTTAGGAATATATATAAAAAACCTCTCTATAATTAAGAGGAAAAAAATTTACTTTGTCCATTCAAATGTAACACCCATGAATACATAAAAACACACGTATATTAGTGATAACATGTTTCAACACACTTCTTATTACTTATTGTAACAAGGAAAAACCCAAAACACAATGTTATATTGATTCAAATATAATGAAATCCTAAACTAACCTAATCATAAATGTTATCACTTCCTATATTGGTTTACATGGCGCTGAGATCAGATAAGCTTATCATCCAGGTAGTCTTGTAAATCTTGAAAACAGTTATTTTCATCCATGTCTTTACATTCCTCATAAAACATTGCAGGAACTTGTACATCAGATTCAATAGCTACAGCAGTCAAAGAGGTAGTAACACATCTATTAATCATTGCCTTGATACAACTTACAAAACAAACAGCAAATAAACAAATCATCAGAAGTGTTACAATCACAGGAAGTACAAACTGCAATATTCTCGTTCCCCAAGACCCAAAAATACTAGCAAGCCAATCCTGGTCTGCTGCATCGAGTAAGCCAGACTTTTTACCTAGAGCAGATCTAAAATAGTCCAAGGCTGTAATAACATCAGTTAAATTATCTGTATTATCAGGAATCAATGTCATACAAGAACCATCAGTCAAATTTAAAGTTACACACAATCCCCCTGTTTTTGCCAACAAATAGTCTAAGGCTAATTGGTGTTTCAATAAAGTTAACCTGTGGGACTTTAAAGTGTCCTTAATGAGAGTGAAACCTTTTGTAGTTGCATTTGCAAAACCCCACATAGTATAAGATAGACTGTCGACATGGAGAGATAAGGTGAGTGTTCCTAATTGTGGGTAGAAGAAACTAAGTACTTTCTCATACCAGGGAACCTTATGACCAAATGAACCTGCCGAGAACGCAGAGAGTGACCTCTTTGTTCTGATATGAGTATCAGTCAATTCCAATGTGTCAGGTGATGATATGTTTAGCGCTGTATCCGACATATGAATTATATTAACCGGCAGTGTTAAATGAGCATAATAACAGCATCCTGACCAATATCTAGGCAAATAATAATAATAATTTGTCCCCCCACACATAAAAACAAGATCCTCCACAATACTTGTCGCCATATGTCCTAAACCCAGTCCCTCATCGTCAACAATGTTTATAACACGTCCCTTTCCTTGAAATGTATGTTGACTAGGATAACGGCCTACGTATACTGTACAATCAGCAACTCCCATGAATACAGTTTCAATTTTAAGCACACCTCTTTGATATGGAGGTACTCCATCTTGATAGCAAATACAATGGGATGGCTTCTCTGTCACATGTACTTGACCAACAGGCTCCGGTTTAACCTTAAGATCAGTTAATCTGTGAAGCCGGATAAGAGGACCATATTTATTAGGACCACATCCAGCGTCAAGGGGTTTTCCTACGTGCTGTGATGCAACACGTTCCTCATATTTGCAAAGAACAGGAAACAATTCATTTCTTCTGAGAGGCCTTGCTACAGGACTCATACAAGTACCCATGCTATTACAAGGTGGCATGACCACTGCTGTCATACCATTTTGTCCTGGAAAGGTGTGTTTTACCATATAAGACATCATCTCATACCAAACATTGACTTTCGAACCTATGGGTAGCAGGTAGTCCTCAATTTCTTCTTCCATGTCTTCACGGTTGATGATTGGCTCAATCAACACAGCTCTCTTAGTTCTTTCTGAAAGTTTTGTCAGTGAGTTATGTCTTTTCAGTCCTGACCCCTTAGGGTCTGCTGGCAATTGCTCCCGGGCAATACTGGAATTTGACATACCCCAAGTAAGTGCTAGCATCCATACTAGCATGGTCATCATGGCGAATCTATGGTCAGCCATCCCTGTCTCAAGGTATCGGTGCTTTCTTGCAATGGGACGCGTGTACCCAAGTGGTTCTCTCCTTCACTTTTACCGCAGTCGGTGTAGTAAGCAGAACCTGAAAGGGGCCTCTCCAGCGTGGAGAATGCCAGTGACGTCTCCTCAAGTCCTTCACCAGAATCCAGTCAGCTGGATGGTAGGGGTGATTTATCTTTCCGTCTTCCAAGGGTGTAGGGAGAGCTGCTTTGACCTGAATGGAGATAGAACTCAAAATCTGGGTTAGCTTCCTACAGTAGGCCACTATGGCCTCATCCACAAGTATCTGATCAGTACTCCTACCTTTGTACAGATCTTGACCCATAGGCATAGTTCTACCTGTCAAAACCTCATGTGGAGATAAACCTATGGTAGAGTGGTATCTTCCCCTCATATACATTAACACCAGGGGAAGACAGGAAACCCAATCCATTTGTGTCTCAGCTATCATCTTTGTCAGTTTGTTCTTTAACACCCCATTAGCTCTTTCAACAGCACCCCCACTCTCTGGATGATAAGCACAATGGCGTTTTAAATCAATGCCTGTCTTCTCTGCCAAAAATGATATTGTGTTGTTTACAAAATGAGGGCCATTGTCTGATGATAATTTTGTAGGGATTCCCCACCTGGGAATGAAATCCTGAAGTAAATGTTTTGCAGTTGATATTGCATCTGCATGTTTACAAGGAAAAGCTTCCACCCACTTAGAGAACATATCTACTACAACTAGACAATACTTATATCCTCTAGCTGGAGATAACTCAATGAAATCCATCATTAGATGTTGAAAAGGGCCACTTGGCACTGGAAATGCAGCTTGTGTTATGTGTTGTGACTTACCCACATTGTTTTGAGCACACACCAGACATCTCCTGCAAAAGTGTTCAGCTGTAGTGCTGAAACCAATTGAGTCCCAACTCTGTGCAATGAATTTAATCATACCTGTCTTGGAGACATGATCTAAACCATGAGAGAGCTTGGCCATGTAGGGAAAAAGTTGTTTAGGCAAACAAGGTTTGTCATTTGGACCTTTCACATACTCCTTCTGAATCATACTTACCTTGTTTCCTCCATGATGTTTTTTCCGCAGCACTAGCCATTGATTGAATGTCTTTCAGGGACATATGGGGATCGAAAACTGTCTGTGACTCAGCAGAGTCAAGAGGCATCTGAAGTGAATAAGTCTCACATGAAACAGCGGCAGACTTTGCTACAGAATCAGCAAAATAATTTCCTTTAGAAACATCATCGGTAACCCGAACATGGGCTTGACATTTACATACAGCCACCTGAGATGGGAGTAAAATGGCATCAAGAAGATTATTGACAAGAAGGTGATGCTGTATAGGTGTGCCTTGTGATGTAAGGAAACCCCTGTTTTTCCACAGAGTTCCATAGTCATGCACAACACCAAAAGCATATCTGCTGTCAGTGTAGATGGTGACTGACTTTCCTTCTGAAAGAATACACGCTCGTGTTAAAGCAAAAAGTTCAGCAGCCTGAGCAGATAGGTGAGAAGGAAGTCTCGCAGACTCCACTACATCATGATCACTTACAACTGCATAGCCAACAGCTCCAACACCATCAACCCTACTAGCTGATCCATCAACATAATAAATAAGATCAGAGTTAGAGAGCGGTATAGTAGCAAGATCTTGTCTCGGAGTTACAGCTTCAGTAATTGCTGCCAAACAGTCATGAGGTTCACCATCTTCCTCCGTGGGAAGGAGAGTAGCTGGGTTTAACACATCACATCTTCTCAAGGTGACATGTGGCAAGTTCAAGATGTTGTAATAGTGAAGAGTAGAAGCAGGAGTAAAATGGGCCATTTTGGCTTGTAGAAGTATGGCAGCTACAGCATGTGGAACAAAAACAGTAAGAGGTCTGTAGGCTACCAAGGAGGCAGAAGCTGTGACAGCCAATGCTGCTGCAGCCACTGCTCTAGAACAAGTAGGAAGACCTCTCACAACTGCTGAAAGTCTCTGCGAATAGTAAGCAACTGGTTTAAGTTTGTCGCCATGTTTCTGAAGCAGGACAGCATTATAGTACCCATTCTTCTCATCCACTGCTAAGCTAAAATCTTTAGACAGGTCAGGTATGCCTAAGGCAGGAGCAGAAGCTAACGCTTCCTTCAGTTTTTCAAACGAGTCAGTAGCGTCAGAAGTCCAAGTCACTGAGTCGTTTGCAGTCAGTGTCGTCGCATGCGCAATGTCTGACAATGGTTGAGATAACTTTGCGTAATTACAAATCCATTGTCGACAATAGCCTGTGCATCCCAAAAAAGATAGCACTTGCTTTTTTGTCAGTGGTTTAGGTATTGACAATACCGCTTTAATTCTGTCTTTTCCAATTGTTCGTCTGTTTTGAGATATCTCATGTCCTATATAGTGCACTTCTTTTTTCACCAATTGGAGTTTTCGTAAGGAAGCTTTGTGCCCCTGTGAAGCCAAATAATGTAACAAAGCATTTGTGTCAACAGTACAATTCTCCTCAGATGTTGAACATACCAACAAATCGTCAATGTACTGAATTAAGGTACTGTCCCTAGGAAACACAAAACCAGCCAAATTCTCTTGCAAGGAGGATGAATATACTGTCGGCGATTCTGAATAGCCCTGTGGACATCGAGTCCACTTGTACTTTTTGTTTTTGAATGTAAATGCAAACCAATTTTGAGATTCAGGATCAACTGGAACACTGAAAAATGCATTAGCCAAATCTATCACAGTGAACCAATCTGCATTACCAGGTACTGAAGACAAAATTGTTGCTGGGTTAGGTACAACAGGTGCTCGAGCAAATACAGCTTCATTTACAGCACGCAAATCATGAACAGGTCGCCAAGTTTCACCATCAGCCTTTTTTACTGGGAAAAGTGGGGTATTACATGGAGATGTTGGCGCTGGAACAATTATTCCGTCTTTTAGGAGTTGCTCAATAATGGGAGCCATGCCTTTCTCTGCATCAGGTCTCAGGGGGTACTGCCGTTTATTAGGTCGGTAATCAGATTTAGGAACCACAACCATTGGTGTTGCATCCTTAATTAGACCCACATCATACTTATGAGTAGACCATAACTGTTCTGGGACCCCGTTCAACGCCGGGTGGTTTTTAATAGACTCAGGAGTGCTTGGGGAGTGGCATGCCATAAGATCAAAAAGCCCGTCAACAACCTCAGATTTCCTCAACTCTAAACCATTGTCATTGCATACAATAGTCAGGCCTAGTGCACACAGCAGATGTCTTCCTGCCAGATTTACTGGACAATCTGGCACAATCACGAATTGGTGACGTATATTTGAAACATCAAAATCTTTGCATTCAACTGGACATAGCTTAGTCACTCCACATTTTATAGGTGTGCCTGTAACTCCAATACAGGTCTTTATGTCCTTAGTCATCTCAAAATCCTCTGTTATTGATCTCAATGAAGATTCAGTTGCTCCTGTATCTGCCAACATCTCGTAGGTTTTGCCGTGAATTGTTATTTTGAACATTGGAAGTTCTTCAGATTTGTAGCGAAGAGAAAGGTAGAACTGATTAGTTATTTCAGAAACATTTGTTTGGGGACTTTTACTATCTTCCTGTAGAATGGCAGTAGAATCTGAGGCTTGCTCAGGAAGTCATGATCTTTGAAATGGGCGGTTCTTGTTGGCAAATGGTCTATTTACTGACACATCTCCAGTTGGTGGGTATGATTTTCCTTGATAATTATCCCATTCCTGTGGTAGTATTTCAGTGCAATCCTGGGCCCAATGACCTTTTTGATGACACCTGTGACAGGTATCTTTGTCTTTAAAGAAAGGTTTCTTTTCTGGTCCCCTCCCTCTGTATTCACCTCTTCCTCTGCCTTCACCTCTTCCTCTTCCTCTGTTTGCTGTTGTTGAATAATAAGCAAGTTGAACCATCTGAAGTTTCTCAATGTTCACTTTGGTCTTCTTTTCATTGTGATTATTATCATCCTGAACAATAGTTTCAGCATGTGAGCAGTATTTCTTTACATCAGTCAACCTAGCACTCTGCCATGCAACGCAATGTCTTACAAAAAGAGCTCTTATTTCTGGTAATAATCCATCCACCAAAGTCTGGACCAATTGTCTTTCCCATACTGAATCATCAACAGTAGTGGATGGTTGTTCATTTCCACTGTGTGCATTGAACACTTTAATCTTTCTTGAGAAATAATCATCAAACATTTCCCCTGATTTTTGTGTACATGTGTTCACAGTTGTCATATTTATCATTGGCTTGTATTTCATTTTTAGTGACTGGCGTAAAGCTGCAAGCTGAGTCTGATAGGTGGAAATATTGTCAGTACTCCATGCAGCAGTTGCATCCCAATTAGCAGGTCGGACTTCGCCCCAACCAAGACCCATCTTAGTTGAGCAGACATGGTCCATTTCAGCTGAAGTAGGTCTGCACTGTGTCACTATTTTTTCCAGAGCGTTGGCAAATACTTTCCCATTATTCTTTGGTTCTGGAAGTTTTTCAATAATGGCTTGTAATTCTGCAACTTTCCATGGCCTGTAAACATGCTGTACGCCTCCCGTACCGTTTGGACATTCTATCATTGGTCCAAGCATCAAGTTGTTTACTTCAGACTGTTCTTCAGGCACAGATAAGAAATGTGGCTGTGGTGGTGCAGCTGACTGATAAACAGTTCCTCTTCTTGTCTTTCCATTGTTTGGAGTAGTACTGGCCCAGAAAGGGAAAGGGGATTTTACTGTGTTTGGAGAAGCAGGCTGCTTCATAGCTTGTTCTAGCAGACCCCTGTATGGTGGGGGTGATAAAGCCCCAAGGTTATTCACAGCAGTCTCAGCTTTGTTTACATTATCTCCCCCTTCAGCTCCTAAGTCTATCAGCAGATGAGGTTGCTGTGCAGCAGGCTGATCTCTGCTAATTTGTTGTGGAGGCTGTATTGGACAGTCCAGATCAAAGTCAACATTGTGAACACTGATCATCGTTGTTTTTGGTCGGCTATGAATCATCTGATTCGTGTGGCTGACCTTTCGACCCATGGCGCTCCAGACCCCAAGGCACTCTGTCATGTACTCAAAATCCCAATCAGGGGGGGCAAACGGGCGAGGCTGATCAATGAGGTCTTTCAACATTGCTATGTCAGAATTTTCAAAAGAGCCATCTTGAGACCATTTTGGCTCAAAATCTGCAACAACCCTACAAAATGGCGTTGTGTAATAAGTTGAGCCTGTCAGCTCTTCAATCAGGCCACGAGGAGTCATTTTTATCATCTTTTCACTTACATCATCAGTACTCAATGAGACAAACACTCTAACGCTCTTACAAACTTGCTCAACCCTCTTCCTATTTTCAGCTTCCTTTTCCCAAAGTTTCAAAATCTCAAGCTGTTTAGACCATTTCTTATTAACTTTTTTACAGGCACTTACTTTTGCTTTTTTAATCTTTTCTTCAAATCTTTTCGACATTCTTTTTCGCAGTGATATCAAAGAGGCATGGTGAAAACTCCCACTTTGAGGAAATCCCAAATTGCCATGCCATTTTGGCAAAAATGTTATGGCTGATTTACCATATTTGTCATACATACACTTGGCAGGACCCTGAAGGTCCTTCTGACGGCTGCTATTAGTGCCCATAGCAACCCCTTAATGATTTGTAACCCTTTGATTTAGTTAATCTTATTTTAACCTATATATCCTATATATATAATAAAATGTGTTGTACTCTATATTTATTCTAGGTGAAAATAAATACTAAATCTTTTTATTTTAATATAGCTACTTCATATGCTCAGTAAATCTCTTTTTACTTTCCCTTAATGTTACTGTATGTAATTTTCCCTTAAAAATATAATTAAGTACAATTCTTAATCAATGACAAATACCATGAAATTCACAATGCAATGCAATGGTAACAATCAGTTCTCAAAACTTCTCATAAAAACCACAATGTGACATAACTGTATCCTACAAAGACTATGCTAAAAGCAACAAATTATTGTTTCTTATTAATTTCAATATAGCTACTACGTCAAATCACACATTGATCTATTAATTCCAATGTATTCACTCCAACTTCAGATCACTCTTTGATCTTCCACTCCTTATTTTTAAACTCACTAAACATTCAGCAGTCCTTCTTTCAGGAATTAGACGAAAGAACAAGCAGACACACTCCGAGCTGCTGCTCGACAATTAGAGCAGAATCAGGAGAAGGGGGGGGAAGATACTTTCACAGACAAATACAGACACACCCTGGCTGGAGCTCTCAGCCTTTTCAGAAGAAAGGGGGGGGCTTCTTTGACCAACAAACAACAAACTATGGTATACCAAAAACATTTAGCGCTTTATACTGAGTATCTAACTCATTACGGCCTAACAAAACATGGTTTCCTCCACTTTTGTATTTAGTGAATTCACAGAGTCGCGAGCAGAGCTTTTTATATTTTTTAACCCCCTCGACTCAGATCGGGCTTATTAATCTCTTAATTACCGAACGGACCGGAACAAAATGTGCACTTGGCTCGCAAAGCAAATATGTATTCCTCAGCCAATAAATCTCTGAACCTTAAGACAAATCATTAGGATCTTCTCAGGCAGAATTCAAGACTACGAGCAAATACAGTGATTCCTCCAGCATAACATGTCATTACGGCTAGCAAAGATCATATTCCCTCAGTCAACCTTAAGCTTCTCAGGCAGACTACGAGCAGAATACACGTGATCTCTTCAGCATAAACATTTATCAACATAAAACAAGACCTTTACGAATCAACAATGACAACCAACAGACAGAACAAACAGATTTCAACCATAGATGCCTTAATTCCACTCCTCTGCTTTTTCTTTTTAACCAATACAACTTCAAAAGTCAATTTCATTCCAAATACGTTTTGCTTACTGTGAGTCGGTATCTCTTCTGTGGAAATCCCAAGTCTGGTTTCTCAATTCTTTGAGTTTACCACAGCCATCTCAGGGCTGCCTGGCCAAGGGGAGTTGAGACCCCCAGAGAAGAAACACAGCAACTCCAGCATTGGCAATCTCGGTAGAACCTCCAAAATGTTGTGGCGATCCAAGTACTCACACAACATGAAAGAATGAAACAGAGAGGAATCAATAAAACACAAACACAGGTATAGTTGATCAATTATTATTTCGTTGTACAACAATCAATAATAATGAGGAAAACATTACCTCTGCTCTCAAGCAGTCCTACAGCAATGCCTTCTTCGAATATTCAGAAACACAAGACACTTATAGGTTTCCTAAATGACACACGAACATGTTCCCTAATCATGTTTAACGCACACACATTGTCAGGTCTCCTAAACTTGGACGCACCAACATCAGAGCAACATGTAAGTTCCAGATGTCAAAAGGTCATTATCTCATGAAGTCTTTAGGAGCCTTGCAGGATATGAATTATCCAATTAACAAACTATATATATCGTCTGCACATGAGCGCACATACATTTCTTTACATTAACTAACACACCAACATCCTTATCGTTTCTTAGCTAATGCATGCTGGATATGAACCACTAACTAACAAGACTTTAACTGTATTATATCTGAGGAAGACCTCTCTTGGAGTTCCTCTGACCTTTGCCAATTTACTTAACATGGGTACATCTGCTGTTAATTGCAAAGACCATTGATAATTAGCAAAGAGACTCATAGGCCTCTTCCAATATCTGGAAACTGTAATTAAATTATAGTTATATTGAGAAGGTCCAAGACTTGACATAACACTATGCACAGAATGCAGCTATTCAATACTCATTCTTGTTTAAGAATATGAGCATGTCTACATGCTCAGCGGAGAGGCGGGTGCGGAGGCGATTCACAATCAGGCCAGCTATAGAGAAGACCCTCTCAGCTGGAATTTGGGCATAAGATGAGGTTTGAGTCTGCGTGATCTGCGTGTAGGGAGGGGCAGCAGCCATATCATTAGCTAAAACTAGCTAGATCTGATGGATTTGGACATAAACGCGAGTGAAGTATAACCGGACGCGAGAGAGAGAGAGAGAGAGAGAGAGATCAGCACCTGCAGCGGTTTTAGTAAGAGCATAGGTTGCACAACTTGCTGATGAAGTGGCACCAAATAGATGTACTGTCATCCTGTACTCAGCGAGAGGTAAACTGACACCTCCTCCTGGCCACCAAAGAAAGCGAAGATAATCTTGATCGGCAGGAGCCACCTTGACCTGATGATACATCCCCACGAAATCAGCTATGAAAGCTATTTGTTCTTGTCTGAATCGAATTAGCACACCAAGTAGCGTGTTGGTAAGATTGAGACCCTGAATAAACTTTTCATTGAATGAATATCCTTGATAAGATGCAGAACAATCGATCACTACACAAATCTTGCCCTTCTTTGGGTGATGAACCCCATGACGTGGTATGCACCACATATTTCCACTCTCAGGTTTGAGCTGCTCTTGGGGCAGTAGCTGAGCGTGACCTTTTGCTATCACAGCCTCCAAGAATGTTTTATATTCATCATGGAAAACTTTGTTCCTTTTGAATTTCCTTTTTTAATGATTCTGCTCTCTGCTCTGCAAGTTTGCGATTGTTTGGCATCATGATATTCTTCTGTTTAAATGGAAGTTCAAGCTGATAATGTCCATCTTTGATTTCAGCTGAATCTGACATGATCTTTAAGAATTGTTTGTCTTCAACTGACATCTCATCACAACGTTTCTCTGGAAAGTCATGATTGTATTGCTGCACCAGCAGCTCACTTAAACCTGTCACTGATATCCGATTAACAACAGCACATGAAGTATTCTCAGATTCAGTGGTTTCCTGATTCAGTCCATTCACAACCCAACCTAGGACTGTCTTAACAGCAAAGGGTCCTCTATTTTGACTGTTTATTATTTTCCACGGCTCCATTTAGCTTTGGTGGATTTGTTCCTATAAGCAACCCGATTTCACAATCCAATTCAGGCAACTTAATTTCTCTTAGATGTTCCATTTATTTATGGTTTCTTGAGTGGGAATGTGCTCTTTTCCAGCAGGAATTTCCTCTTTTGTGTATACTTTAGGCAGCTGATAAAAATCATTGCCTTCGATGCAACTCACTTCAAGACCTTTGACAAAGGAAGTGTCAATCATTTTCTCCTGACCCATTGTTTTTAAGACGATTTTTGTTCTCTTGCCCTTGGCATGCACATCTTGTTGAAGGGCTTGAGTACAACAACTTGCAGTGCTTCCCTGATTCATAAATGCGTAAGTCTGCACAGTCTGGTTCGAGTTTGACAACTTTATTTGAACTGGGATAATTGGTAGGGTTTGTTGACCACCGGCCCCAGTGTGGTTTCTGCCATTTAAAGAGACTAATGCACTACTTACAGAAGCTGCTTGGGTGTAATTATCAGAGTTGTCTTTTTGTTCAATCTTTTTCTTGTAGATGTGCAATATTGTTGGATGTTTCATTGAACAAACTTCACATTTCATTATTTTCTGACAGTCTTTGCTTAGATGTCCTTTCGTTAGATAGCCAAAGCAAATTTAATGACAAAAGATAGCGCCTGTGTCGGCTCGCCGCTCCCTCAGCTCTCTACCTTTTAGCTATCCTGTTTTTGTTTTATGTTTGTCAGAATGTCTCTGCTCTGCTCGTTTACGATCGCCAAGCTCTCCTCCACCTCAGACCCTCACTGGAGTTGATATTGCTGCCCAAACCTACATCTGGCAACCATAAATCGTCCCCCCCCCCTCTACTGTAGAATATTCCCACCTACCTGCGCCGGTTGCCCTGCATCCTGCCTCGCCGAAAGCGCTTTAGACGACGGGGAAAGCGTGGTGGTGCACTGGTCCATCTTAAGGCATACCTGACGGCCTCTCCTGGGACTTATCCACGCCTCGGATGTCATGGCCCTCCCGCTGCACGCCATGTGAGGGATCGGTGGATTCGCCCTGTTTTTCCGGAGCTGCGGCCTCTGCTGGGCCCGCTGGCAGCTCCTCCTGCCCGACTGACTGCTCCCGGCCCGCGCGGCGTTCAACACGCACATCTTCGTCAGCTGAGATGCACTACACCTTCGGCAAGCCCGGAGCGAAAACTTTGCATGGCTTTGCTAAATGCTAGGTCGATAGCAAACAAAACGTTCCTGCTAAATGACTTCTTCACCTCTCGTGAACTGGATTTTATGTTCCTGACGGAGACCTGGGTCCACGCTGGCGAGTATACACCGTTCTCTGAACTTCTTCCTCCTGACTGTACTTTCTTCAGCTCCCCCCGTGCCACCGGCCATGGTGGGGGCATAGCATCAGTGTTTAGAGCTAGCCTCCAATGCCGATTGCTTCACCCTGTAACTAGCTATGCTAGCTTTGAGTTGCAGCTTTTTGAACTGAACCCGGCCTCACCTATACTCTGCGCAGTCGTGTATCGTCCGCCAAAGTGCAATAAGGATTTCATAAGTGACTTTTCTGACTTTCTGTCCAGGATCATGGTGAAATATGATCGTGTTTTGATCTCCGGAGACTTCAATGTCCATGTGTGTTGCGAGTCCAAACCTCTGGTTAGGGACTTTTTAAATCTCCTTGATTCTTTTGGTCTCGTTCAGTCCGTGGCTGGCCCAACACACGAAAAAGGACACACTTTGGACTTAGTATTATCGTTTGGACTGTCTGTATCTGTGGATGAAATCTGTGCAGCAACGCGTATCTCAGACCATTTACCGGTTCTGTTTACAACCTCCATCCCTTCCGCAGGAGTCGAATCACGTGCCCCTGCGCGTCGTCTGCGTTCGATTAACCCCTTGACTGCCTCACAGTTCTCTGATGTTTTTAATGCTTCTCCGTTCTGTAAATTAGATGTGAACTGTGCTTTTAATGCTGATGAGCTTATCTCCATGTTTGACTCGACATGCACACTAATACTGGATTCTGTTGCTCCTTTTACGCTTGGACGCACCAAAGTTCTATCAGAGCCGTGGCTCAATGACTGTACTCGTGCTCTCAGACGCGCTTGCAGACGTGCAGAGAGAAAATGGAAAAAGGATAAACTCCATGTCTCCCTAGAAATCCTTCGTGCTTGCCTTTCTGACTACCAGACGGCAGTCAAAGCAGCCAAAACAGAGCACATTTCTCTGTTAATCTCCAAAAACAGCCATAAACCTCAGGTTCTTTTTAATGTCCTCAACTCTATCATTAATCCCTGTGATGTTTCTTCTATTGTCCCATCGACTACTCTCTGTGATAAGTTTCTTAAAAAAATGTTATTGAAAAAGTATCTGCTCTTAGGCTAGCCCACACTAGTGCTACCCCAGATCCTGCTCCTTTTCTGTGCCCTGCTGTCCTCGACCACTTTGAGCCTGTATCCCTCTCTTCTCTCTCGGATGTAGTCAAGCACCTGCGGCCGACAAACTGCACCTCAGACAGCATTCCCTCTCGCCTTCTCAGAGATGTTTTTGATTCAGTTGGAGCAAGTATTTTATTACTTTTAAACACCTTTCTTAGTTCAGGATGTGTCCCAGCTGCCTTCAAACATGCCGTGGTTAAGCCACTACTTAAAAAGAAAAATCTCGACCCCTCCATTCTCGCAAATTTTAGGCCCATCTCCCAGCTACCTTTTTTTATCAAAAGCCCTGGAGCGAGTAGTCTACGCATCACAGGCTCTGCCCTTGCATGGTTCAGGTCCTACCTGACAGACCGTAGCTTCTCGGTACAGCTAGGTGCCTTCTCCTCTGCCAAAGCCCCTCTTACCTGTGGGGTTCCCCAAGGCTCAATTCTGGGCCCCATCCTTTTTCTACTGTACATACTGCCCCTAGGTTCAATTCTCACAAAACATAGTCTTCCCTTCCACTGCTACGCCGACGATGTACAGATATATCTGCCTCTCAAAGCAAATGTCAAACACTCACTACAGCAGTTGATGGACTGCTTAACCTGTTAAGCACCAAGCCTGTTTTTCATGTTTCAGGCTCAAAAATGACATGCCCAAAACAAATGACTACAACTTAACTTCTAAAAGGGTTATATGAATAATTTATTTTATCAAAGCAAGGCTACATATGTGAGTTGGATGTAGAAGTGTCAGAATCAATACAAATGTTTTTTATTTTAAAGAAAATTCAGATTTTACATAGTAAAAAACTGTAAATTATAGTGTCAAAAATTATTTTTTACAGATAGTGAAAACTACCCTTGGATGATGGGTTAGTAGACTAAAAGCTTTAGGAATCCAAAGTACAACATATAAGTACCCTGTATCAATATTGATGCAAAACAAGTGACATTTGAGCTTTTTTAGAGAGGTTTAGCCAAAACCACCCCACCTCTGAGGTGATTTGGGTGAAAATGTTTTTTTTTCTATATCTCTGGCCCCCCTTGCTCGATTTTGATGGTTGACACCTCTTTCTGACCGGTAGAGCCAATAGAATCGAAGGGGGAGGCTCCCACACACAGACGTTGTGAAGAGAAAAGGTGGGGGCTGCGCGTATGTAAATGTGCAGCAGAGTGGAGCTATCTCTCCCTCTGGCATTTGGAAACTAAAAAGCAGTTTTATTGCTTATGGATTATCAGAAATAATTTCAAAGAGGGCACAGATACATTGGATGAACCTATGGATTAACTGCAGCATCGTTTTTTTATCGTTTTAATGCCATTGAAGACCAGTTTTGACCAAGGTAAGCCATGTTAGCGTTTCTAGCTACTTAGCTCCACATGTTATGATGTACGCATTCGTTTATAGCGTTGCAAATGTTTATCACTGAGTGTTGAGGTTTTTTTACACAGATTCAGTGTCTCCAGGACACCAAAAACGAGTGGTTGGCTGTGCATCTAGGATAAGTAATAAGGGAGTTATTGTGAGTTTAAGTGCCGTTTTAGGTTACATTTTTTCGCTCGTGGAAAATTCAGAGGCTGGGTGCTAGCATAGTGGGGTTTTTTTGGAGAAAAAAAATGTAAAAGATCAGTTAGCCGAGTTTCTTCCCGTTACATGGATATAAAACATTCATAGTTTTATTAAATATTAAGATTCCTTAGACGTTGTTTCCTGCAAATGACGTGTTTATCCGCCCGGTACCGGGGGGGCCGTGCGTAACAGGTTAACAGAGATAAAATCCTGGCTGAGCAAAAACTTTCTCAACCTCAACGAGAGCAAGACTGAGGTCATCTTTTTTGGACCCCAACCTCCAGCCTCTCCGGTTGATATTCTGGGCTCTCAAAAAAAACATCCTCCCCTCGGTCATGAACCTTGGAGTGACCTTCACTAGCTCTTTTAAATTCGACAAGCAGGTCAGCACTCTAGTCAAATTCTGCTTTTTTAAAATAAGACTATTGGCCAAAACCAAGTCGTATTTATCTTTTAATAACTTAGAAAGGGTTATTAACGCCTTTGTTACCTCAAGACTGGACTATTGCAACGCTCTGTATGTGGGTATGGACCAGGCCTCAATTAAACTCCTGCAGCTAGTCCAAAACGCAGCTGCACGTCTACTCACTGGCCACAAAAAGCGTGACCACATCACCCCAATTCTGGCCTCACTACACTGGCTTCCAGTTCGGTTCAGAATTGATTTTAAAATCCTTTTATTTGTTTTTAAAGCACTAAATGGGCTGGCTCCGGCCTATATAGCTGAACTCCTCCAGCGCTACACCCCAGCCAGAGCTTTAAGGTCTGCTGACCAGCTGCTGCTGGTAGTGCCCAAGACCAGGCTTAAAACCCGAGGGCACCGAGCCTTCGCAGCAGCTGGCCCTAGGCTCTGGAACACTCTGCCCCTCCATGTGAGGTCGGCCCAGACCCTAGGGGTTTTTAAATCTACACTAAAAACACACTTCTTCTCTCTGGCCTTCTAGTTAGAGCGGAGTACGACTCCTGACTTTTCCTTGTGTTTTATTTTTATTTTTTATATATATCTGTTGTAATTTATTGTCTTTTATTGTGATTGTAGTAATGTGTTTTTATTACATGTACAGCACTTTGGCTCGACCAAAAATCGATTTTAAATGTGCTTTATAAATAAAACTTGATTTGATTTGAAATTCCTTGTGCATTTAAGCAGTCAATCTTTTCATTGTGAGATTTTTTTGTTCATGTTACATGTTTCAGAGGTGTGTTCTCCTGCACAAAATACACAGCGCCTCTTAACAGTAATGCCTTTATGGTCTGATTTGATGTTTTGGAAAGGTTTTTGCTCCTCACTGATTATTGGGCTTGTCACAGTAACACAACTACTTCCCTTATAACCATGAGCAGGCTTATTGCTGGGTGATTTGTACACTTTAATATCCCTTTTTGGCATGACATCCTGTATGTCTCCAAACATGGGGTCTGATGCAATGCGTGCATGCTTTTCAATGAAGTCGACCAATATTGGAAACTTTGCTCTTGTCTTATTGTGTTCATAGTATGCATATGCAGTTGTTCTCCACTTTTCCCTAAGTTTAAATGGGAGTTTCATGATCACATTTCTCATGTTTGATGTGCTATTCATTTCATCCAAAAACTCAACATCTTCCATTGTGTTGCAACATCCACGAGCATAATAATGCAGTGCTTTTCTATCTTCACTCTTGATGGCATTCCAGTTCAACATTTTGTCCAAACAAGCTGCTGCGATTAAGAGTTGATGTCCATAGTTCTCTTGGAGCAGTCTTCCAAAAAGCCCTTTTTAGAATCCATGTATTGGCAACTTTTTACCAAGTCTTTAGCTTGGCCTTCTGTGTACTGCTCTAGAAAGAACAGCCTGTCTTTGTAATTGTCAGTTTCATCTTCTATTTTATTTTTCAAACATTCTGATGAATGAAAGGTACTGTAATGGATCTCTTTTAAAGATGGGTATTTCTCTGGATGGGAGTAATGTTAAGCGTTGCTCCTTCGTTAGTATTTCAGTGATTTCGTTTTGTCACTGCGTTACTTGAATAAAGTCATTGCTTTCTGTCCGAGAGCTTTGTCTGACCTGGATGGAGTGATGCTGCTGTCCTTGTTGTGGGCCTTGGTTGTAATACTTGTACATGACCACTAGGGGCTGCATGACTTGAGTTTATTGAATTGGAGTCTATAGCCGCGTTCACACCGCAGTACTTTTCCCACTTTAGTTCCGATATAGTTCCGAAATGTCGCGTTCACACCAAAAAGAGCCGGAACTAAAATGAGTTAATCGGAACCTTTTCCACCCCCTTTTCCGTCCCTGCTAGAGAGCAGGTACTTTCGTGGGAGAAAAAGGTTCCTATGTCTGATTGGCTGGGCGGATTGCAAGACACGCCCCGTAAAACTCCCAAAAAGTTTTGTGAAACCGCCATTTTATTATCCTCACATTAGCATTATTAGCATTAGCATTAGCCCAGCGCACCAACGCAGAGAGACTAACTTATGGCAACACAAAAGAAAACATGGGAGCGGTGGAGATGAGGAGGTGTCGGCGTTCTGGTGATTTACTCGGAAGGCTTCAGTAGAAGCTGCTGGGAGTCCTAGTAGCTTCTACTGAAGCCAGTCCCCCACTCCGGGGACTTCCGGCCGGGGACTCCGGGTGGGAGTAGACGCTGTGAAGTTGTTTGCGGCCTGCCAGTAAACCCAAAGCAGAAGAAGAAAAAGTGACGTCAGCGGCTTCATTTGCCTAATCCTTCCCCAGGAACTTATTCCGGTGTGAGCGCGATCTGTACTACTGTATTAGTTCATGAGAACTAAAGAGTTCTCATGAACTAAGTTCTCATGAACCTTTGTGGAAAAAGTACTGCGGTGTGAATGCGCCTTATGAAACTCTTTTTTATTATCCTTCTCCACAGGTTTTCCTCGGTTCTCTTCATCCTGGAAATCATAATTTTCAGCTGGCTGACCATTGTCACACTGCTCCTCTCCCACATGAGGGTCAGGATCAGATTCATCATTATCTGAAGCTTCCAATGTTTTAATTTTGGCTGTTGCAGCATCAATATCAGTTTGAAGCTCAAGCTTTTCCATTTTAGCTCTGATATTGGCTTTCATTGCTTCCAGGTCAGCTTCTTGTTTTTCAAGTGAGTGTTTCTGTGGTAAGGCAACAGCGTGTGCTATGAGCCCAGCTCTCTCTGCCTTTCTTCTTACTGATGAAGCTGTTGAAGATTTATCATAGATTTTATAGCTTTTACCTTTTTTGCTTATCATGCCCACTGATATTGCTTTATGTGGACTTGACATATATGCAGTATATGAGCCATGGTCAGAAGGAGGCACATTCTCAAAGGAGGCAGCTCTAGCTAACCATCACATCTTGAAACTCATTGAAATATGCCATTTTTGGGAGATACCAGTCAACATGATCACTTTCTTGTTCTTGCTCTGACAGCATTTCTTCCACTGAGTGATGTGAGTTTGAAAACTCTTTGGAGAGTATTTGAAAAAACCCACGACAACTTTGCATCTCAATGATATTCCCATAATCATGTGAATCAATCAAAACAAGTTTCCTTGAGACTTGACCCAATTTCGTTTTCCTTTTTTTAATTAACTGCACCAGCTTAGCTTCTAAAGCCTCTTCTGTAGGTCTTATTGTTCTTTTTGGTCTGACGTCAGCATTTTCCACAGGTACTTCACGTTCATTCACGTTTGGGTCCATAGGAGTTTCATTCGTTTCCACATTTTCCTTTTCAGCCATGTTTATGCTTTATTGTCGTTGAACATCCACGTGTAAATAGCTGTCCTTATTTTAATGTTGCGCTATGTTGTTGTGCGGCTTGGATCCGCGGCAGTAAGCCAGATAGACAAACGTATTAACCTGTTACGCACCTTCCGCCCGGTACCGGGCGGATAAACGCGTCATTTGCAGGAAACAACGTCTAAGGAATCTTAATATTGAATAAAACTATGAATGTGTTATATCCATGTAACGGGAAGAAACTCAGCTAACTGATCTTTTTAATTTTTTTTTCAAAAAAAAACCACAATGCTAGCACTCAGCCTCTGAATTAGCCACAAGCGAAAACATGGAACGTAATGCGGCACTTAAACTCACTCAGAACTCCCTTATTACTTATCCTAGATGCACAACCAAACACTCTTTTTTGGTGTCCTGGAGACACTGAATCTAACGGTGCCCTCCTCAACACTCAGTGATAAACATTCGCGACGCTATAAACGAAAGCGTACATCATCACATGTGGAGCTAAGTAGCTAAACACGTAAACATGGCTTACCTTGGTCAAAAGTGGTCTTCAATGGCATTAAAACGATAAAAAAACGATGCTGCAGTTAATCCATAGGTTCATCCAATGTATCTGTGCCTTCTTTGAAATTATTTCTGATAATCCATAAGCAATACAACTGCGTTTTAGTTTCCAAACTCCAGAAGGAGACATTCTTCCACTTTGCTTTCGTTTTCCACACGCGAAGCGCCCACATTTTTTCTTTACAACGTGTGTGGGTGTGTGCCTCTCCCTTCGATTCTATTGGCTCTAACGGTCACAAGGGTATGTCAACCAACCAAATCGACCAAGGGGGGCCAGAGATAGGTCAAATCCACCCAAATGACCCCAGAAGTGGGGGTTTTTGGCTAAATCTCTCTAAAAAGGTCAAATTTCACTTGTTTTGCATCAATCTTGATACAGGGTACTTATTATATGTTGTACTTTGGATTCCTAAAGCTTTTAGTCTACTAACCCATCATCCAAGGGTAGTTTTCACTATCTGTAAAAAATTATTTTTGGACGGACACTATAATTTACAGTTTTTTACTATGTAAAATCTGAATTTTCTTTAAAATAAAAAACATTTATATTGATTCTGACACTTCTACATCCAACTCACAGGTTTATCATTACTTTGAGAACAAAGATTATTAATTTAACCCTTTTAGAAGGGAAGATATGGTCATTTGTTCTGGGAATGTCATTTTCGAGCCTGAGACCTGAAAAACAGGCTCAGGGCTTAACAGGTTAAAGCGCTTTTCAAGATACCCTCCTTGAGTTACGTTCCACACTTTATTCATAAGCAAATTTGTTCCACTTCCAGCATTAGACTATAATGTATTGCAACATCCACAACATGCATATATGTTGTACTTTGGATTCCTAAAGCTTTTAGTCTACCTTACCATCATCCAAGGGTAGTTTTACACAGCCGACTGCCAAGAAGCACGTACGAACTGCGCATGCGTGAGTGGCAATAACTCTCCTTACCAGCAGGCGGCGGTAGTAGTGTATTCGTAAAGCTACGTGGTGTGATGTCTGGGTTTGCTTCCCCTGGTGCGAGTTTTGATCGCTCAGTGATGATACTTGTATTTCTAGAATCTGTGGAATCTCAGCTTGCTAGCTGATATATTGTTTGCAGATCTGAGTAATAAGGTAATATTTTACCGTGAGTTCTTTGCTAAGTGCGTTAGCATTTTTTCGCTCAGGGCTAATTCAGAGCCTTTGTATTACCCTTGTGTTTCGTTTAGCTAACAATGGTTAATATTGTCTGATAGCTGAGTTTCTTCCCGTTAAGTGGGTATGACACATTCATAGTTTGTTAAAGGTCCCATGTCATGGCCATTTCTACTGATCATAATTCCATTGTTGAGGTCTACTAAAATAGATTTACAATTTTCCAAACTCACATTGGTATCTCATACAGCATCTCTGTATAGTATGTGTATTCACTCTCTGTCCTACACGGCTTGTTGGAGCTCCTGCCCCCCCCCCTCCCTGTGAGTCCACTGTGCTCTGATTGGTCAGCTCGCCCACTCTGTTCTGATGAGTCCACCACCGTTACAGCGGAACATCAGTGATTATGTGTTACAATGGCGTTAGTTAGCAACCAGTAATGACAAACAGATGAGAATGCTGCGTGGGGTCTGGGTGCCGTGTTGGAGGGACGTTGCGAGGCTCGCTGCTGCTCACACAGACTCACAGCCTCGCCGCGTCCCGCCGTCTCAGGCTGAGAAATCCGCGGAGCTGCAGCTGAAAAAAGATTGAGTGTGTGTGAGGAAGTCCATTGGTCAATTGGACCAATCCGCGGACATAACGTAACGGCTCTGCGGACGTAACATAACGGCTCCGCGGACGTAACATAACGGCTCCGCGGATTGTCCATTTGGACCAATGAGTCCATTTTGGTCGTCGTTACGTCACTTGGTACCAGGAAGAAAAAGAGAAATCTCCAACGAGGCGTTCTGGGGCAGCTTAGACAGGCCTTTTCTGTGTTAGAATTGTACTCGCTACAGGGTGTACTTTGAGGGTTTGTGACTCTGCAGACCGTTTACATGCATAAAAAGCTACATAACACACAAGGGCACGGGTAATAACTGGAAAAGAATGACATGGGACCTTTAAATGTTAAGAAGCCCTCAGACGCTGTTTCTTGCAAGATGTTGCGTTTTGCTCCCGCGAAAATGTCATTGCAGTATCATTACTTTTACTTAAGAAGGTGCTGTACATGTTTCTGTTAATACTTGCGAACGTTTACTTAAATAAGGTTTGAATGCAAGATTTTAATTTGTAACGGAGTATTTTCATTCTATAGGCATAGTGTATCTGTGAACGATGCCAAATACAATTCCTTGTTTACATTGCAGCTACTGCTAAACTGGAACTGGAAAGGGGCTGGGCTACAGAAGGTGAATTGAGACAACAAAAATACACAATAGGTGGAACTAAGAAAGATAATATGAAAGTAAAAACAAAGGCATTAATTAGGGCTGCAAAATATCTCCCATTTTAATGGTGATCAGATTTTGAAATGCTAATACTTAACCGTTTTTTCTGACTGTGTGTTTCCTGTTACCTGCAGACGTCCAGCTGCTGGTGGTGGTTAAAGAAGAGGTTCTCCCTGACCAGCAGGATTGGAGCACCAGTCTGGACCAGGAGGACCCAGAGCCCCCCCCACACATTAAGCAGGAACAGGAGGAACTCAGGATCAGTCAGGAGAGAGAGCAGCTTCAGGAGCTGGAGGAGGCTGATATCACCAAGTCCACTTTCACTCCTGACCCTGTGAAGAGTGAAGATGATGAAGAGAAACCTCAGTCCTCACAGCCTCATCAAAGACAAACTGAACACATGAAAACAGAAGCTGATGGAGATGACTGTCGAGGACCAGAACCAGCCAGGAACTCAGATCCAGAGAGCAGTTTACAACCAAAGACTGAGTACGCCACTGGAGACTCTTCTGAACCTAACACTGGAGACTCTTCTGAACCTCACATTGGAGACTCTTCTGAACCTGACACTGGAGACTCTTCTGAACCTGACACTGGAGACTCTTCTGAACCTGACACTGGAGACTCTTCTGAACCTGACACTGGAGACTCTTCTGAACCTGACACTGGAGACTCTTCTGAACCTGACACTGAAGACAGTGCTGATTGGAAGGAGACCAGAGAATCTGCTTCAGCCTCAAAATCACTGAAAAATAGACAAGAATCTCTCAGTGATTCAAGCCGTAGTGCTGTAAAGAAACAATTTGGCTGCTCTGTGTGTACGAAATATTTTGCATTAAGTCAAACTTTAAAAAAACACATGAGAATCCACACAGGAGAGAAACCATATAGATGCTCAGTCTGTAAGAAATGTTTTTCACAGAGTGGAAGTGTAAAGGAACACATGAGAATCCACACAGGAGAGAAACCCTTTAGCTGCTCATTTTGTTCCAAATATTTTGCAGTTAGTGGCAGTTTAAAAAAACACATGAGAATCCACACAGGAGAGAAACCATATAGATGCTCAGTCTGTAAGAAATGTTTTTCACAGAGTGGAAGTGTAAAGGAACACATGAGAATCCACACAGGAGAGAAACCCTTTAGCTGCTCATTTTGTTCCAAATATTTTGCAGTTAGTGGCAGTTTAAAAACACACATGAGAATCCACACAGGAGAGAAACCATACAGATGCTCAGTCTGTAAGAAAGCTTTTTCACAGAGGGTAGGTTTAAAGGAACACATAAGAATCCACACAGGAGAGAAACCATACAGATGCTCAGTCTGTAAGAAAGCTTTTTCACAGAGTGGACATTTAATGGAACACATGAGAATCCACACAGGAGAGAAACCATACAGATGCTCAGTCTGTAAGAAAGCTTTTTCACAGAGTAGAGGTTTGAAGACACACATGAGAGTCCACACAGGAGAGTAAATATACAGCTGCAATGTTTGTGACAAAAGATTTAAATGGCATGGTTATTTCAAAAGACACAAGTGTGTTGGTCATCAGTCCTCACAACTTAATGAAATTCAAACTGAGGATAACAGAGAGGCAGAGCCTCCAATCAGCTGAACACATGGAAACAGAAGCTGATGGAGAGGACAATGAATAAGTCTTAAAGGGCCCATGTCATGGCCATTTCCACTTATCATAATTCCATTGTTGAGGTCTACTAAAATAGATTTATACTGTGCAATTTTCCAAACTCACATTGGTTTCGCATACAGCATCTCTGTAAAGTATGTGTATTCACCAGAGGTGGGACCAAGTCATTGTTTTGCAAGTCCGAGTCAAGTCTCAAGTCTTTGCGCTCAAGTCCAAGTCAAGTCTCAAGTCTTTGCGCTCAAGTCCAAGTCAAGTCTCAAGTCAGGATGGGCAAGTTCAAGTCAAGTCCAAGTCCTTTACTTTGACAAAACGAGTCTTAAACAAGTCCTTATGTGCTTTTCAACAAATGTAATAACATCGATCAACAGAATAATACTTAATAATCAAACTGCTCTTTATTAGTCACATTAATCATTTAATAATCCATTTTCTCTCTGCTGGTAAAGTAACGTGTTTTCTTCTATTTTAAGAGGGATAAGTAAGGTAAGGCTACCGTGACGGTTTGATTCAGAAGGAGTTTAATGTATAAGATCCCTGATGTTAAGGTAACCAGAATGATTATTTCCCAGTGTTAATTTTGGCAGCTGTTTTTGATTTAGTCTTAGTCTTAGTCTTTAGACGAAAATGGTTATTAGTTTTAGTCACATTTTAGTCATTCCTATCCTTCGTAGTTTTAGTCTAGTTTTAGTCGACGAAAACTCAAAACGTTTGTCAACTTTTAGTCGATGAAAAATTACATTTTAGTCAAAATGTTTTCTCTCTTTAAACTAATTCAGTTAGGCAAATACAGGTTTCTGACATTGTAATCAAGGTGACAGCATCAAGTGTTGAAATTCGTAAAGCAACATTTCATTCTCTTAACACTTTACTTGTGTAATATATAGGGATGGGTATCGCTAAGGTTTTTAACGGTACTACTACTCTTATCGAAACTGCTTATCGATCCGGTACTTTAACGGTATTCTTGTATTTACTTTTTGTTATTTTTTAAAGGGAAAAACTAAACAAATTGTTAACCGAATTAACATTGCTTTATTTAAATGTGAAATAAATAAATAAAATATGTATAATTATGTTATTATATTGTACTGTACTTGAGTAAAATGTTGAGGTACTTGTACTTTACATTTAAATGTTTTGCTACTTAGTACTTCTACTCCACTACAGTTCAGAGGTAAATGGTGTACTTTTCCTCCACTACATGTATTTAATCCCTTTAGTTACTTCACAGATGTGGATGAATGATGTGAAATATAATCAAGTGTTAAATCAGACTTTAGTTCCACCTGGAGTAAATTCACAAGCTACCCTGCAGTATACAAAGTCATTCAAACTAGCTGCACCTTTACCAGCTTTGAGAACACTTTCATGATCAATCATTATAAAACATATCATATATATTATTCTGAAATGGACCCATCTGCACAATGACTACTTTTTCTGTCGCTACTTTTATACTTTTACTTGAGGAACATTTTGAATGCAGGACTTTTACTGTAACAGAGTATTCATACACTATGGTATTTTTACTTAACTACAAGATCTGAGTACTTCTCCCACCTCTGCGCACCTGATGTGATAACGTTACTCGTAATTGGCTCAACAGAGCTACGAGTTAAGGAAGTCGAAAATTGTGCATTTCTCCGATTGAATATGACGCCTTTTGGCCGGCTGTTTGGACAGACTACTCTACTCGTGTCAACGCGCTTACGCCATAACACTAATGGCAAACAAGCTTTTTCCACATCGAGCCTTGTAGAGTGTCTCGATACTTCTGAACGCTCCGTCCCCGGCAGATCTCTGTGTGCCGCTGCAGCGTGTCTGTTAGGCCCCGCCCCCCGCACACAGAGACACAGGGAGATCGCTCTTCTGGAGTGAAGAGAGCGGAAATAATGATATTGCAAGTTAGAAACGTAAGATGCATTTTGACAGACAAGACGGACACTTGGGGGAAAATATGCTGCATTTTGAATGTCCGATAGTCCACCATTAACACCTTAGTCCCGTCTCGTCTCGTCAACGAAAACTAAATATACATTTCGTCATAGTTTTCGTTATCAAGAATCTATTTTTAGCTCGTCATCGTCTCGTCTTAGTCATGTAAAAAAGTCGTTGACGAACATTTTTCGTCATAGTTTTCGTTGACGAAATTAACACTGTTATTTCCACTGTGTACAACATGTTATAAGGGACCCACAATCTATCTTCATGCAAGGGATAATGTGCAGCGAGGCGTCTCTATGGGGAAAAGAACACCTGAATCTAGATCCCTCTGCAGGTGGTACTTTAAGTATATTTTGATGCTAATACTTTTGTACTTTTACTTGTAACATTTTGAATGCAGGACTTTTTATTGTAACCGAATATTCCTACATTCAGTTACTTTTACTCAAGTACAAGATCTGAACTTCTCCCACCTCAGACAATAAATGGAGTGGTTACCAAAAAAAAAAACCTGCTCTGAAGGTTATTTTCATTTTACAAATCCTGCACTCAGCTTTGCTTTCTCCAATATCATTGAAATGCAGCCAGATGCTGCTTCTTTTTTCGGTTTTCGCTAATTTCTTGACTTTTTCCGACGCGCTTGCATTTAAATCCGGCTCCCCGTCTCCCCGTCGCTCTGTGTAGCTGGCCTGTACCACTACACCTGCTGTCTTTCGAGCGTCTGCACCCTTCTTTCACATAATGGTATGATCCCAGTGTGTCCTCGCATATGATTGGCTGCATGGTGGCTCAGCAAAATAAAGTCCCGCCCCTGCCTGCATGGATTCACAGCAAGAGTAGGAGCGGCTGAAGATTCTGCTCTCCCCGACGGGAGTCTGCTCTTCTAGCGGCATCTCGCGATCGGCGTGTTGGAGACCCCTGAATTAAAGTATCAAGTCACCTCAAGTCAGAAGGCTCAAGTCCAAGTCAAGTCCCGAGTCATTGGTGTTCAAGTCCAAGTCGAGTCGCAAGTGTTTTGTGATTTTGTCAAGTCGAGTCCAAAGTCATCAAATTGGTGACTCGAGTCTGACTCGAGTCCAAGTCATGTGACTCGAGTCCACACCTCTGGTATTCACCGGTATTCACTCTCTGCCCTAAACGGCTTGTTTGAGCTCCTGCCCCCCCCCTCCCCCCCCCCCCCCCCCCCCCCCTCCCTGTGAGCCCAGTGTGCTCCGATTAGTCAGCTCGGCCACTCTGTTCTGATTAGTCAACCACCAGAGAGGCTCCGCCCATGTCTAACACAGTGTTTTTTCGGCTCTGAGCGGAGCATCAGTTTTTGTATAAGCTAACCTATGTTTGCTAGTTCAGTGTAATATGCCAACCTACTGTGAACAAAAGCTAGTGGTTCATATTAGGCTAGCAATAACGTGTTTACAATTGCAATCTTATACGGTAGTCTGCTACGTGTCGGTCATTCTTTTTAGCTTGCATAAAAACAATGTTTTTCCTAGCATGTCTAGCTATAGGTAGCCCTGTTGTTTAGCTTTGTAGCATACATGCTAGGAAAGCCAACTATAATGTAATTAAGTTTCGCGACTGACCGTACGGTAAATCACCCGGAGTATACTGTCTGAGTATTTCGTGTGTGAATGCAGACATTCTCCTGCTATGAGAAACATGTAAGGCCATCTGCTGACATTGTAGTTGATATATGTAAACGCTAGCAACTTTGTTAGCCCAGTTAGCACTGTTTTGAACTGAACCTGAGATTCCAACAGTATATATGCTTGGCTGGCAGAGGGTGCGTCATAGCTCTGGGCGTGGCTACTGGGTATCCAGACGTCACGATGCCCAGGAAGAACATGAGAAATCTCCAACGAGGCGTTTTGGGGAGGTATTTTCTGTGTTAGAGTTTTACTCCCTACAGCAGTGGTTCCCAAACTGTGTGCCGCGGCACACTGGTGTGCCGTGAGGCAAGTCCGGGTGTGCCGTGGGATTTTGTGACAACCATACGTGATTATTGCAATATACAACTACACAAAAATAATTATTTTTTAATTTACTATATCAGTACTTTGTATGCACTCATTTCATAATACAGAGGCAAACTCTATACCTAAAAACAATTATTTTAATAAAAATCCTCACGGAACCCCATATTTCGCAGGTAACGCAGTTGCAGGTGGGAATTATATGACCGTGACACACCGAAGGCTGAAGGACAACATTAAAACAAAGAAACACGCAAGAGGGAAAATGGAGCGCTTTCTTGTGCGGAGAAAACCCACCACCGAAAGAAAAGAGAAAAAAAACTGTCAGCAGACAGTATCATGACAGTTACCTGTCTTATGGCTTCAGTTGGACCGGGGATGGCAACAATCCTCAACCCGAGTGCGTCGTCTGTCGGGAGAAGTTAGCTAATGCGAACATGGTTCCAAGCAAGCTGAAGAAGCACTTGGAAACCAAACATCCCTTCCATGTTCAGAGAAACTTGGCCTACTTCATAAGAGCGCGGGATCTGAACCAGAGGCAGCAAGACCGTTTGTTGGATTGTGTGAAAGTGTCTGAAAAGGCAATGGAGGAGACACTCATCCTCCCGCTTGCAAAAAAATTGTAGGTATCATGCTGGGTCCAGATGCCGCAAATGAGCTATCCAAAGTGCCGTCGTCTGATAATACCATCAAAAGAAGAATCGACGACATGTCAGAAGACATTGAGCAGCAATTGACAGAGAAACTGCAGGCGAGCGGCATGAAGAACAACAGGAGGTCACGGCTCTCTGTTGAACAGGACTTGCGAGTGGCCCTCTCCTCAGTGCCACCAAGGATTAAAAAATCTGCGCGCCCCGACAGGCACATGTATCTCACTAATTTGTAAATCGGCAAAAATATTTACAATAGCACATGTTTCTATGCTGATTGCTGAAATGTTATATTTATAATTTGTAGTTCAGGCCCATGGACAGTGCAGCTTCCTTGCATTGACAGTTCTCTGTGCTGAATTTCTGCTGAGTTTCCTTCGCCTCATTTTTTATTGTGTGACCTGTCTGGTTTAAATGAGTGTGTTGCTGCTTTGATGAAGCCTAATTTCATAAAGTTTCAAATTAATTTGAAATATTTCGTTAATAAATATTTCATGAGTAATATAGTTGTCTTTGTCACATTTTATTTGGCATTAGTAAATAATTATGCACATTTACAGATATTTTACATGATATGAGTGATAACACGTGTTATACGGGCTATTTTGCACAATAGGTGTGCCTTGAGATTTTTTTTTGTCCTTTGGTGTGCCTTGGGCCCAAAAGTTTGGGAACCACTGCCCTACAGGGTGCACTTTGAGGATTTTTGACTCTGCAGACCGTTTACATGCATAAAAACCTTCATAACACAAGGGGACGGGTAATAACCGGAAAAGCATGACATGGGCCCTTTAAGACAGTTCACACATGAGAAAAATCTGTCTGACTGGATTAACATTGTCGCACAACATTCATAAAATACTTAAGTGAACTCCATCTTTATCAACATAAGTGGACAATATGTTTAATGTTTTTGTCATACTGATTTTCTGATTCATACATTAATTACTGACTGTTGATGAACCATTTTATTTTGGATTGAGGGCTCCAAGTTTCCATATAGAGATATAGGATGATTTGATGTATTGTTCTTTATTTCTAAATGTTTGGTATCATTGCTATCCTGTTAATGAGCCCTGTTTTACATAAATGTACCTGTTATCTGATTGTTTTTGCTTCTGTAACTGTAAGGGAAGTAGGGCTGCACGATATATCGTGTCGTGAGGATAATCACGTTATGCGCATGCAGGACGATTTTTATTTAATTTAATTTATTTTTTAGGACGTGCGATAATAAGTCTGCAAATTAACTCAAACACGTCATATTACAATTATTTTGCTGCTTGTTACAAAAGGAAAACTCGCGCGGCTCTCATGTCAGGGGTACTTGAGTGAGTGACATGCAGGCTCTGCATGCACAGCAAACCACCAATCACAATCATTCTTGATCAGATCACAGCGGGATAACCGAGCTAGCTCAGCTTGTTGCTCTGATAACTTAAGATCCAGAAGTCTGACTAAAATCCTTCATCCGGTTAAATATCGTTAAAAAAAGACCAATTGTATAGCATGAAAGTTCAAGAAAGGATAGCTTGCGGACAAAAAAAACCTGTCTTTTCTTCAATTCCTGTATTTTTTCATATCGCAATATATATCGCAGAGGAAAAAAATATTGCAATGTCAGTTTTTTCCAATATCGTGCAGCCCTAAAGGGAATACATTTGCCTATTTTGTATCCTGATGACCTAATGCCGTTACATGTAATACGTTACTCTCTAAGCCTGATTTCACCCACCTGCAACCGATTCGCTAATAATCACAAATGTTCATTTCTTTGACCCCTTGACTCGACTATTTCTTGTTTAATAATCGTTACATGTCCTCAGGACCAAGTTCCCGTTTCCTGCCTTTCACCTGCTGATCACCCACTGCTCATTTAAGGTGGACTGACCTTTACAATGGACCAGCTAGTCTTATGGCGCATTTCCACCACACGGTCGGCCTCGGCCTCGCTCGGTACTGCTAGGCCGCGTTGGGCCTTGTTAGGGCCGGCTCACTTCATGCTGCGCTTCCATTACAGTTTAGGAACTGGGGTAGTTACTATAGTAACGCAGTGTAGGCGGAGCCGTGACGTCATCTTCAATGAGAACCCCAGAAAAACAACACAGCCGTTAGCTGTTAGCACTCAAGCTCACAGCTCCTCATATCTGTTCAGAAACTAGACAAAAGTTAAACAAGTACAAACCACAGACTGTCTGTGTCATGGCGAATACAGTCGCTGGTTTATTTATGTCTGTATAGGCCGTTGTTGTGAGTGTGGACGGTCGGAGCATATCTTGCGTTGGCTTAGCCAATCTCCATCTAGAAAACACACATTTTAAAAGGTTTTTCGCCTGCCGTCTGTCTGCAGACTTGTCAAAGCATTAATTCATGGTTTTTACTAACCGGTATCAGTATGTTGTTACTTCGGCATCATTTTGAAACGTGTATTACAATTAAATCACGGTCAAATATGTTCATCTTGTTGTAGCCCCCTTGCCAGCGATTCTCTCTCTAGTTTAGCAAACTCAGCCCGACTCAGCCCTGTTTGTTGGCCCCGATAGAACCACGATTTTGTCGGGCCAGAAAAGAGGTGAAAAAGTAGCCCCGGGCCGGAACTAGGCCAAGTGGAAGCGCAACCAAAAACGGGCCCGGCACGACAGGGCAAGCTTAAACCGCGCTCCGCGCCATGGTGGAAATGCATTAGTGTCTTAATGCAAACGTTTTGTAAAGTGATGCTAGACCAAAAACGTGCCGTTGGGTTGTGTGCTCTCTGCAGGACAGTGTCTGTACTCAAAGATTGTTTATGAAATGAAAGCTTTACTAAACAACTTCAACAGAACGATACGTCTTCTTTCCAGCAGATGGCATACATGTTACATCATCCAGTTCAACTGTCATCCACATATTAATAATTCAAAACAGAAATGTGTAAGATATGGCTAGTAATTGACTATTTCAACTAGGGCTGTCAAGTTAACACGTTAATAACCCCACAAATGATTTTAACGTGCAATTAACGCATGTATATTTGTCCTCGGCCCGCCCCGTAGTTTCAGAGCCCAAAGGCTTGACGTTGTTGTTGTTAGTTGGATGGTGGGAGATTCTAGCGAGAGATATGGATAAAAAAAAGGTGTTTTAAACAGCAAGCCAAGCCCACAGCTGATGCTGACAGCCAGGCGCACCGGATTCATTTTAGAAGTGGGGGGGGGGCAAAAAAGTGCGTGTGCATGGCCCAATCCCAAACCACGCCCTACACACTCCCCCTCCGTGACGGAGTGAACTCTGTGGAGTGACACATGAGGCTCCCTCCTGTCAGATGGAGGGAGTAAATACAGCGGCAAGCTTTGGGACAAACTCCCATCTCTCCTGCAGAAACAGGAAATGCCGTAACTGTATGTAACAACGGTTTCAAATCAGCATCTCTTTGACAAAAAATGTAAATTTATAACTCAAATAAAACTCCAAACATCTTTAATTGTGTTACTTTTTTGTAAAGCTCTTTTAGTTTTAAACCTCATGTTTATAAGCTTCTTAGTTGTTGCAACAGTCTGTAAATATACACAACTTTATAATAAAATGCACACATTTACCTTTTTCTAGACTAAACACAGGTAGCCTATGATCCTAAGTTAAAAACATATGAGGTTATCATGAGGTTGTTAACATCGCAGTTTATCAGTGGGTTATTGATTCTGCGTCAGTCTTAGGACAGTCATACATTCCTATGAAGTCTTCATGGACAACATAATCAGCTGATACCCATCGTACAGTCAGAGACAACTGTTCATGGAGGCTTTGGGCACATTTTCCAGTTATTAACTCCGGTATTAACAAAGCTATCATCTTCACATTTTGAGAAAGTTACAAGCCGTTTGACAGCAGCAAATCTGCATATTTCACAAAAGGCCCGTTTAGTGGTTTTGCAAATAATTAACCACTCTCTGTTTTTGTACCATTCTGCGTTGAAGTACCTTTCTCTTTGCCCAGACGATCTAGCGGTCTCCTTTTTTTCGACAGTTAGCTGTACAGCTTTACCCGCCTCAATGTCCCGACAACAAACCTCCAAGCAGTCGGAACCAGCCTGTTTCGGTTCAACGGCGGCGGTGGGGGTGGCTTTGACAGTCTCTGCGGCCGCAGAGCTGCTGCTTTTGGGTTTATCTGGCTTCGCTGGTTCTTCTATGATTGATGAAGGTCCAGGCTCCGGAGAAGTGGATGTCAGGGATGTGACCTTCCAGTTGTTAAATGTAAGTTTAGAATGACTGTATTTAGTTTTCTTCTGCGCTGGTTCTTCTGACTTGTTTGCAAGTGTATCTATTCTTTCTATCTGGTTAACGGCTGAAACACACAGAACAACGTAACAAATAAACTAAACAACGTAACAAATAAACAAATCTAAGCTTTTTTATTGGTTGTAATTTACATGGATACATTTGAATGGTGTGACAATGTCCTATTTGATTGGGTTAAAATGTACATATTCTTCCTGTTATGTCTGCCTGCTTTATTTTACCTAATGCAAAGTGACCTGCTCCATCGAAAACACATTTTGAATTGTATACACTGTTGGAAAGAAGAGATTCATAGCTTTCTAATGATATCAGGATTGTTTTTGTACTCCAAATATTAAGCAAAATATGTCACATTATATAATGACTGTCACCGAGTCATCATTTTGAGAAAAAGGCCTTTAAAGTTTCCTCTTCTCTGGAAGCGGAGCAAATGATCAAAGTAGTAACGGAGGGAAGATATTTTCGTTTGGATTACTGGTCTGGGGGAAGCCCACGAGTGTGTGTGTTTGTGTATTTTTGCGTTTGTGTGTGTATTGTGTTTGTTTCCCGGGGAAAACACTCACGAGAAACACCGGCTGTTGTTATGCCTGCTGTGACGTTACGTTACTCCGGTCTCCGCTTGTAATTATGCCGTTACAAGCTTTCAAAGTTGTATTTATCATCTGAATTTGCCGAAACAAGTTTAATATTCTGAAAGCCAAGACTTTGTTTATTTGAAATCAGATACAAACAAACTGTAACGGGCCCTGCCGTGTTATATGATTACTATACGCCTTACATTCATAATTTCAGCAGAGGGAGGGGAAGCGGCGCTGTGGAACAGCAGAGTGGCGAGTGAGAGCTGTCATCTTCCCTTTACAAGCTTCAAAAATGCCTGTAGCTAATGAGATTGAATATAACAAAAAATACACAGCTAGATCAGATCGCGTTTTAGATGCAACTTTAGAGTAGAGGGGAATTATTGAAACGGGATTTGTACAGTGTTCCGCGGCATTCCGCGCCCTTGCTGACAGCCCCGCTCCTGCCGCTTGCTTGCGGCAGACCACGCTTGAAAGTTTGTCGGGGAGACGCATGGACACTTCTACGAGCAGCAAGCTTTTAACAGCGATAGCTAAATAGGTGGCTACAGCTTAACATTGTGGAGGACGAGGGGCTGCGTTAGATAATTCGGATCGCATCCAACGTGTCGACTGCACATCACAGCGCATTATTTTGACCCACAGTACGAAAGTCTCATGCTTTAGCTGAAGATGAAGACAGAGGAGCGGCATTTCACCGACAACTGTAAACAGGCTTGTCTGTTTGAGCAACTGGCAGAGTGCAGAGAAGTAGACAGGGTTGAGAGAGAGTGTAAGAGAGAGAGGTTCCAGGTGGTTGTATTGAAAATATTCAGGAGAACATTTGTCATTGTTCAGAGGTTGTTGTGTTGAGAATATTCAGGAGAATATTTGTCATTGTTCCAATGATAATAAACAAACATTTGCATAAAGCATATTTGTCCACTCATATGTTGATAAGAGTATTAAAAACTTGAAGGTACATTTAGAACAGATACAAAATGTGCGATTAATCGCGATTAAATATTTTAATCTACTGACAGCCCTAATTTCAACCAAATGTGAAGAGGTTACAGTTTTCAGGCCATGTCCAATATGTTTATGTTTTGTTTGATTAAATCTACTGAAATTGGCATTCAATACAAATGTATTGCACAATAGCTGTGCTTTATTTTAACTGAGCTATGCCTGTGGCAAGCTATTAACAGGCATTACACTGTGCCTTGTCTTTTGCTTTTTTAGTGTAGTGGAGCCTCACTTAGAGCGTTTACCGCGATCCATCTTTGGTGTTATGAAGTGACTGAGCACGTGAACTGTCTACGGGAGGGCGGGGGGAGCCTCGCTGCGGGGCAACTGTGGACCTCTGTCGCCTGTCAGCGCAACTTACATGATGCCGTTTAAAAAAATGAAGGGCGGACCGGCCGTTCTGTGATTCTCCAGAACATACTGATGGCCAGTCCGCTGCTGAATTCCACCGGGTCGCCGCGGCGCAGACGGACCCGGTGGAATACAGGGTCTACCGCGTTTAGGAACCGTTAAGCAGAATCAAAATTGTGTATTTTGTATGGTTACCCGGTACCCGGCATTTTCTTATCGGTTCTCATCTGGAACCGAGTTTCGGTTCCCAACCCTAATCGCTACTTTGTTCAAGTAGTTCTCCGTTACCTATTTGCTTTTTCCTGCGTACCGGACCCTATCCTGCTAGCCCGTTTGCTACCAGCCTCCAGCCGTTGGCCGTCAACAATCTCGCCAACTCCCTGCCGTCAGCTGGCCACTAACATTGGACACCCTCGTCTCTGCACAACACAGCTACGGTGGGAAAAAATGTTTTTTTCACGAACAGTTTCTTAGCTGTCTCCCTACTGGCTGACACCATCCCTGACTCCACCGTCACCCAGAATGTTTCCCCTACTGACCTGGTCAACACCTACAACAATGCTCTCTCCTCCTGTCTCAACCAACTCGCTCCAATAAAAACAAGTATGTCTCTTTCACTCACTCGGCCCCCTGGTACACCGATCATCTCCGTTGCCTCAAAAAGAAAGGTCGCCAGCTCGAAAGACATGCTAAACGAACTGGTCTCACTATCCACAAAGACATTTATAGACTGCACCAACAGCAGTACAAAGATGCCCTCAACAGTGCACGCTCCTTCCACTACTCCTCTGTAATACAATCTGGCAACCCAAAGTCCCTTTTTTCAACTATTAACAAGCTCCTCAACCCCATGGATAATATCTCCAACTCCTTCACCACCTCAAAGTGTGAATCCTTCTTCTCATTCCTCCAAAGCAAAATTGAAATAATACACAGCAACACAGCCAACTCCTCCGTCTCGTCCACCACCCATGCTTTCCCGGAACCTGCCTACCCTACTCCTTCCAGGCACCCTTTTACAGCCTTCAGACAAATTACCTCACTGGACATAGTTGCCCAAGTCACCGGCATGAATACCTCAACTTCCATCCTGGACCCCATGCCCTCCACCCTTGTCAAGGCCTGCCTCCCCCAACTCACTCATCTTATCACCACAGTCATTAACTCCTCTCTGTCCACTGGACTTGTCCCCCTTGCTCTGAAACTCGCTGCTGTCACTCCCATACTCAAAAAACCTGGTCTCAACCCTGATTCTCTCAATAACTACCGGCCCATTTCTAACCTCCCATTCCTGTCAACAATTCTGGAGCAAACTGTTGCCTCCCAACTAAAATCCCATCTGGACTGCAATAACCTTCATGAACCTTTTCAATCTGGTTTCTGTACTCGCCACAGCACAGAATCTGCCCTACTCAAGGTGACCAACGACATTCTCCTCTCTGCTGACTCTGGTTCCCGCTCAATTCTCATTCTCCTTGACCTAACAGCCGCATTTGACACGATCAGCCATTCCATCCTCATCAACCGCCTCCAGTCTTCCATTGGCATTACCGGTACTGCCCTCTCTTGGTTTAAATCCTATCTCTCTGACAGACATCAATTCATCTCTATTAACAACTCCAAATCCCCCACAGCCCCCGTCAATCATGGCGTCCCTCAGGGTTCTGTACTTGGTCCCCTTCTGTTCATCATCTACATCCTCCCAATTGGACAAATCCTCCGTCAACATCAACTCCAGTTCCACTGTTATGCTGATGACACACAGCTCTACCTCTCAACAAAATCAATTTCTCCAACCACACACTCCCAGCTCAGCACCTGCCTCACTGACATTAAAATTTGGATCCAAAACAATTTTCTAAAACTTAACTGTGACAAATCGGAACTTATAATCATTGGCCCAAACTCACTTACCCGCTCAACCCAAGATTTTTATCTTACCATCGATGGCTCCATTGTCAACCCCTCCACTCACATCCGTACCCTCGACCCCACCCTCACTTTCCAACCAGGTCACAAAAAACGCTTTCTTCCATTTAAAGAACATCGCCCGCATCAGACCCATCCATGCCTTTATAACATCCCGACTGGATTACTGCAACAGCATACTTTTTGGATCACCTGCATTCATACTAAAAAAACTTCAATATGTCCAAAACTCAGCTGCCCGCTTGCTCACCTCCACCCGACGCTCCGACCACATCACCCCTATCCTCCCTGACCTCCACTGGCTCCCCATCAAACACCGCATTGACTTTAAAAGATAACTTTTCACTTTCAAAGCCCTCAACAACCTTGCCCCCCCCCTACCTCTGTGACCTCATCCAACGACACACCCCCACCCGTCGCCTCAGGTCTGCTGAAGCTAACCTACTGCAGCCCATCAGGACAAAGCTCCGGACCTGGGGTGACAGGGCCTTCGCTGCAGACCCCCCCCCCCCCCCACTCTGGAACCCCCTCCCCAGCCACGTCAGATCTGCCAACACTCTCACATCATTCAAACAATCCCTCAAAACTCACCTTTTCACTCTTGCCTTCAACTCCTATCAACTAACCCCTTGCCCTTATTCCACCTACCTTAGCACTTTCTACTTTTGTTGTTATTTTGTTTTACTTGCTTGTAAGCGCTTTGAGCACCAGGAAAAGCGCTTTATAAATGTAATGTATTATTAGGGTCTGAGACCTAGGTCGGCGAAGACCCTATTGAACCCCTTTGACCACCGCAACATATGTGAAAACTCACCAAATGTTGCACGCGCGTCAGAAGTGGTGCAACTTGCGATATGTAATTGGTTCCGGAACCTTGCGTAAAAAATTGCGTAGGCCACGCCCACTTCCGTTTTTAACGTAAACTCCCCCCACTTTAACTTTCACGTAAACGAACGAAACTCGCGACGCATATCTAGGGTGCGGAGACAAACAAAAAAGCCTCTTGGAGGGGTATAAAAAATAACGTACAGGAAGTCGGACATTTTGAATTTGGCGTCGGAAAAACGCGATTTATCGTCCTCCGCACAAAATCTATCTTCTCCCAGGGACTTTATCCGTACGACTCGAAATTCGTCGGGTAGCGTCTCGAGACATGGGCAATTCAAAGTTATCACAGAAGTTTTTTTCTTTCGCACGGCGTAGCCGTGATTTGGCGCCAAAGTTCGCGTTCGCTTGATGCTAGGCGATCCCTCGCCATGGAACACGATGATGTCATAACACCAACTGACATACTCAGAACGCCACCAAACTTCACATGATGGTTAACACTGCGGCCCTGAACAGCTCTACGTCAAATTTGATGTTACTTAATATGGCGTTACCATGGCAACGCATCCCTCGCCATAAAACACGGTGTCGCTGTAACTCCAATGAACACGGTCCCATCGTCCCCCAATCTTCACTTTTATATCACCGGTCCATGCCTCAACAGCTCTACGTGAAATCTGAGATCTCACCGTATGTCGTTTCCATGGCAACGCATCCCTCGCCATAAAACACAATGTTGTCTTAAGTCAATGGAAAATGATCCAAACTGCACCAGACTTCATATGATGGCTAATGGTCCGGCCCTCAACAGCTCTACACCAATTATGGGATGTCATCATATGCCGTAGCCATGGCGACAGATCCCTCGCCATGAAACACTGTGTTGTCCTAACTCACTGGAAAAACGTCCAAACGGCACCAGACATCAGATGATGGCTAATGGTCCGGCCCTCAACAGCTCTACGCCAATTATGGGATGTCATCATATGCCGTTTCCATGGCAACGCATCCCTCGCCAAAAAACACAATGTTGTCTTAAGTCAATGGAAAATGATCCAAACTGCACCAGACTTCAGATGATGGCTACTAGTCCGGCCCTCAACACCTCAATATAACAATAGTGAGTTTTCCTCTAAAGCTGTTGCCATGGCAACGCATCCCTCGCCGTTAAGCACGATATTGCTATAACTCCTGTGTAAATGGTAAAAAAGTGTTCAAACTTTACATGTGTGCTAACGGTACAGCCCTAAACACATATATGTGTCAGTTTTGAGATTTCGTCAAATGCCATTGCCATGGTAACAAAATGGTGGCTGTGAAACATGGTTTTCTCATAACTCCAGTTAACATGCTCCAAACGGCCCAGAACTTCACAGGTTTGATAACGATGCAGCCCTCAACACATCTAGGCGTATAATGGGGTGTCATCAAATGCCGTTGCCATGGCGACAGATCACTCGCCATCAAACACAATGTTCATGATACTGCTGTAAATCCCATGTACGTTGTCCGATCGGCCTGAAACTTCCCACGTTTGCCAACGGCCGAGTCCTCGAGACACCTAGACACACACCTCGACGTGCGGACAACAGCCTGCGGAGCGTCGAAGACCCGCTCAACGCTGCTTGCAGCTTTAATTATTATTATTATTTAGACGCTTCTTGTGAGACTTGTGTTTTGTTTCGGTAAAAATGGTTAGCTGAGTTTCTTCCCGTTAGGTGGGTATGACACATTCATAGGTTTTTAAATGTTAAGAAGCCCTGAGACACAGTTTCGCGGGCGGGGGCTCTCGGGCTTAACAGGTTAACAGGTTAAGGAAATCACATTCCTTACAAAGTACTTCATATTCTACCAGATGTAAAGTTTTGTTGTCAAAAATTTGTTTTTTAAAGGGCCCATGTCATGGCCATTTCCACTGATCATAATTACATTGTTGAGGTATACTAAAATAGATTTATACTGTGCAATTTTCCAAACTCACATTGGTTTCGCATACAGCATCTCTGTCAAGCATGTGTATTCAGCAGTATTCACTTTCTCCACTAAACGACTCGTTGGAGCTCTTGCCCCCCCCTCCCTGTGAACCTAGTGTGCTCCGATTGGTCAGCTCGGCCACTCTGTTCTGATTAGTCAACCACCAGAGAGGCTCCGCCCGCTTTTTTCGGGGAACATCAGTGTAATGGTACAGCTGATATTTTATACTAACTAACCGAACTGAACCTACAACTGTTGTTATAGAAGAGTGTGACGGCCCCAGGGCCTTTGTGCAGGTGTGTTGCAGGGCTTACGGTGGGGTGGAGCTGAAGAGGGTAATCAGCGCGATCACGGACACCTCCGTAGCCGGTGCTATTAATCCCAGCGGCCCGGAGTCTCTCTCCAAAGCGGCTGCAGAAGGACGAACTGAGCGACCCTCTCCCCTCGACCACCTATCTCTGCATTTACCACAATAAATGTGCCGTGGTTTTGTAAACTCGTGTATGTCTCCTTGCCTTTCCGTTGTGGCCTACGAGCCGACATAACAAAGAGTAAGTTATTTTTACCTGTAATAAACTACTACTGTTTGATGAGAAATCAAATCATGGTTTGCTAATATATGAATTCAGGGAAGAAAGGATAGGCCTACTAAGTATTTCCATTAAACTTTATTTTTAGAAATGTACAAAATGAACATAAATATACATATATCAAGGTTCAAGGTTCAAGGTTCTTTATTGTCAATCTGACATAGCTACAGAGTAATTATGCAGTTGAAAATCTTATGTCACAGGCTTCTCCAACAATGCAACATAATAACATAACATAATAACAATAAGAGCATGAGCAATACAAAAATAATAATAGTTATAAAAATGAAATAAAGTTATGATGTGGAATAGTGCAGTATGAGTCTATATACAAGTTATTGGAATGATATATATATATTAGGTATTAGATACATACTACTGAGTAGCAGATGAATGTTTGATGTTGTTTCAACAGTTCAATTTTTTAACAGTCTCACTGCCCGCGGGAAGAAACTGTCTCCGAATCTTCTTGTCCTTGCCAGGATGCTGCGGTAACGTCTGCCTGACGGCAACAGAAAGAACAGTTTGTGGCTGGGGTGATGGGGGTCTTTGATAATCCGTAGTGATTTCTTCCTGAGCCGCTGGGAGTAAAGGTCCTCCATGGATGGCAGCTCCGTCCTGGTGATGTGCTGTGCAGTTTTCACCACCCTCTGTAAAGCCTTACGATCGAGGTCGGTGCAGCTGCCGTACCAGGCCGTCATGCTGCCAGTGAGGATACTCTCTATCGTGCACCTGTAGAAGTTGCAGAGTATCCTGGAATCCATTTTGAACCTCCTCAACCTGCGGAGGAAGAAGAGCCGCTGTCGAGCTTTCTTGGTGATGGTGGTGGTGTGAAGAGACCATGTCAGGTCCTCAGTGATGTGGACCCCAAGGAACCTGAAGCTTTTGACTCTCTCCACCGTAGTCCCATTGATGGCGATGGGGGCGTGTCCCTCTCCCTGCTGCTTCCTGTAGTCCACAATCAGCTCCTTTGTTTTGCTGATGTTGAGATGGAGGTTGTTATCCTGGCACCAAGATGTCAGGTTTTCGACCTCCTCTCTGTACGCCGTCTCGTCATCGTCTGTGATCTGGCCGATGACGGTCGTGTCATCAGCAAACTTCACGATGGTGTTGGAGCTGTGTGTGGCCACGCAGTCGTGGGTGAACAGGGAGTAGAGGAGAGGGCTGAGCACGCAGCCTTGAGGGGCACCGGTGTTGAGAATCAGGGTGGAGGATGTGATGTTTCCCAACCGCACTGCCTGGGGTCTGCCCGTCAGGAAGTTCAGGATCCAGTCACAGAGGGCGCTGTTGAGCCCGAGGTCTCTGAGCTTGATGGCCAGCTTGGAGGGCACAATGGTATTGAATGCTGAACTGTAGTCAATGAACAGCATTCTCACATATGTGTTCCTGTTCTTCGGGTCCAGGTGTGAGAGGGCAGTGTGGAGGGTGAGGGCTATGGCATCGTCTGTGGACCTGTTTGCTCTGTAGGCAAACTGCAGGGGGTCCAGAGATTCAGGGAGGGAGGAGGTGATGAATAATTTGACTAACCGCTCAAAGCACTTCATTATGATGGAGGTGAGTGCTACTGGGCGGTAGTCGTTGGGGCAGGTGATGATTGTCTTTTTGGGGACAGGAATGATGGTGGAGTGTTTAAAACATGTGGGGACTACAGGCTGCAGCAGGGACCTGTTGAAGATGTCTGTGAACACCTCTGCCAGCTGAACTGCACACACCCTGAGAACACGGCCAGGGATGCCATCAGGTCCAGGAGCCTTGTGTGGGTTAACCCTTTTAAAGGATTTACACACATCTGCCCTATTTAAAACAAAAGGGCAGTGTAGCTCCTGGTAACTTGGAAAAGGAGAAGGAAAAGCAGTGATTAAGAAGAAAGGGATGGAGATCTGGCAGAAAAGGTGGGAGAAAGACCAGAAAGGCAAAGAGTATCATAAAGTTCAAAACACAATCACAATTAATATTTATAAAGAAAGAAACAGAAGGGAGGAAATCATGATAGCTAGACTCAGACTAAATCACACAGCATTGAATGGTACTCTGTATGTCATGGGGAAAAGTGACAGTGACAAGTGTGGGAGCTGTGGAGTTAAAGAACATGTGGAACATATCTTATTACATTGTGACATCTATAAAGCTGAAAGAGAAAAACTAAAGGATAAAGTGATAGAGGCAGAGAGGGAATGGAGTGTGGTTGGTATTCTGGGAACAGAAGGAGAGGGAGGAAGAGCTACCAGAAAGGCACTGTTTACCTTTCTGAGGGAAACTGGGGTAATAAACATAATGTAACATTAGGTTAGAATAGATCATGGATTGTTGTTTTGTTTTATTTATTTATGTTTTTTGTTTATTTATTTATTTTGGATTAGATCATAGATATACGTCCATGAGTTAAGAGATGGAATGATATGATGATTCACACTCATGTACAGTAGGTGGCGGTATGCACCTTAAAGTTGTTTGCAATCCGCCAAAAACTGAGAGAAGAAGAAGAAGGAGGAGGCGTCTTCACCGGAAGTGAAGTTCCCAGCTCTTTCTAACCTGGATCCATGAGGCGTCTCGTCGCTACGGTTCTCTCTCTCTGTGTTCCCGATAAAGTGTGTGTGAGCTCCAGCACTACTGATCCATCATCTGTGTGTCTGGATAAACCTCCGAATAGACTCTGTGCTCTTTTTTCTGGAGCGTTTACCTCGGACTATAGGAGCTAGCTTAGCATGCTAGCTGGAAACACGTTAGCAACACTAGTCAGATTGAGAGTTTGATGGAGAGAGAAACGGTGTGTTTAACGGAGTTTGCAGGAAAAGGTGATCTAGTAAACATGAGTAAAGTCCAAATGCTGCTGTCGTTGAAGAAGCAGCGACTCACTGCTGCTCCTGAAGATATATTTGCTCTGTTTGAAAAAACGATAGCAGAGCTCGAGGAGGAGCTGTCTCTTTCCAAAGAGGAGCTGTCTCTTTCCAAAGAGGAGAACGAGAGACTCCAGAAACTACTGGACGCTGTTTTACAGCCTCAGCTTCGGATACACAGAGCAGGTCTGTTCCCTTTACTCTTCATTAACACTTTAAAGCAGAGGTGTCCAAACTACGGCCCGGGGGCCAAATGCGGCCCGCTGGCCATTTTGAATTGGCCCTCAGCTAATTCAAAAAGTATAATGAAATATGGCCCACAAATGAAACTTTTGCTTTTCTTATATTGTACTTCTTAAATATATATGTACAGATATATTACACAGTAGTATTCATGTGTTAATAAGCCCACTTTTAAAATAAATTCAGTCAATTCATGTTGATAACATTTTCTAACAAATCTTTGTTGATACAAAAAGCCTAATAACTTATTTTCATAACAAGCTTGAAATAGACCCTTCATATTTCATCTTATTATAATCACTCTGAGACTTCTGTTTTTAAGGGATGAGCTGCCAACAAGATAAATGAAACCCTACAGAGAGCTGTGATGTAGGCGGGTTTTTTCTTAAAACATATTCATGTATCGAGCCTTATTTACCTACATGTTGCTAACTTATAACTTAAAGTGGACCTATCATGCTATATTTAAATGATATATTGTTGGGCCATACCTATATAAGGTATATTTATACGTTTCTGTTTTCAAAATTCCCAACATCATGCATTTTAGCCATGCCTCATTTCGCTCTATTTGCTGTTTGCTGTCTACGGGGCTGATTCTGTGTGCTGCAGCTCACCACGCCCCCCTGCAGGAGAGGGGAGCCGTGCTCTGATGAAGTCAGAAGAGGGGGAGAAAAATAGATCTCCGTCCTCCATGTTATTATAGGCCTTTAGAGTCGTTATTCATTTGTTTTAAAGCTCAATAAATAACAAAGAAGACCTTTGACCGGCACTTTTCTAATTTTGTCCAGAAGATTTAAACTTTAACGGACATCTTGACCAGCGAAAGAAAACCTAACTGAAACTCTGCCGCACGGTCCCCTCGTTCCTTGGAAGAGGCGGAGAGGTGGGTGTTTGTCATCTGCTGGTGGACTAACCGAAGAGAATTACAGTGCTTGCCTCGACGAGGAGGGATTGCATTGAATTGAATTAAAGCAGCGGGAGCAAACGCTTGCCTCGGGGAGGGAGGAAAAAAAGCCACAGCGGAGAATAAACAGAAGGGTAACCATGGTTACCATATGCGCGGGAAGTCTTCTAAGCTGCTTTTGTGGCAGACTACAGCGCCACTTACAGGCCTGGCATATGTACTACAGCGTCTCCAGCGCTTTTGAACTGCAATGGCCGGCCGTGGCCCAACCCCACATTCCCCTGATTGGTGGAGAGTTGGCCCAATAGCCGTAGCGCCACTTTACTGACGTCAGTGAAGTGTTCAAATCTGGATCAGTTTTTATCAGATCCGTTGCAGCCCCTTTTTTTAGAGATTTGGGTATGGAGGAAAATAGAGAGGGTTGTGTTTTCTGACACTTTGTGAGTTCCCTGGAACACCGGGGACACATATTCATGTATAAAAGACGTACAAAAGTGCATTTTGCATGATAGGTCCCCTTTAACTGATGAGGCAATATACCTCACCTTTATGAGTGCCCCAGCCCTTCGTATGTTTTTCTGTATGTGGCCCTCGGTGAAAAAGGTTTGGACAGCCCTGCTTTAAACTCTTTTGGTAACACGTTAAACAATTTGGTAACACTTCTGACTGTTTATTATTGCTGGGCAACGATTAAACATTTTAATCATGATTAATCAAATTATTTTCTGCGATTAATTGCATTGTTATGCACAAGGGGTGTAACGGTTCACAAACATTTCGGTTCGGTACGTACCTCGGTTTTTAGGTCACAGTTCGGTACATTTTCGGTACAGCAGAAAAAATGATCGCAAAACATAAAATATCTTTTTGGGGTTTTTAATTATTATTAAACTGTGAATAATGTATTCACTCAAATAAATACAAAATATGATAAAATAAACATTAAGGTGCAGCATTTCGATGAACTGAAATAATCTGTATTTGAACTGTACTGTACTAGTACCTAAGCAGCCAGCTTGACATTAGGACTTGCTTGCTTGTCATTGTATTTTCTTTTTTTTTTTAAAGAAAAATTAACTTGTCCACATTGCTTGCCGAAAGGGCAGATCTGCTGGCACTAACAATGTCTCCTGCTGTGGAGAACACCCTCTCGCTAGGGACAGAGGTAGCAGATACAGCCAGGTAGCGCTTTGCTAACATGGCAACATAAGGATATTTGGCGTTTGTAAAAGCTTTGGCTCGGTCTGAACTTTTTGCGAGTGTTGGGAGGCTTAAATGCTAGTGGGAGTTGAGTTTGCACTTCAGTCTTTTTTCTTTTGGTACCGGTGATATTCACGTTCGGGGGATGCCTTTTCAAATGAGTGTGCAAGTTTGATGTATTGCCAGCCACGTAACCAATTTTAGTTGAACAATAACGACAAACAGCTTTGGTTCGGTCCACCTGTCTTTGTCCGTCATCCTTGTACGTAACTGCAAAACAAAAATGTTCCCAAACCGGAGACTTCAATGATGCTGGAGGATTTTTGAGCTCAACTTTATTTGCGTTCGTCATTTCGACAGTTCCTCAAACTACTGACTACATTTGAACGCATCCCTGTGACCAGCTCACCTTGAACTGCAGCAAATGGCTTGGTGTGAGAGGTTCCAAGTCATTTGGATCATTTGACACTGTAGTTATTGGTCGGCTGTTGAGAATTCCTTCAACTTCACACAGAACTGTTGAAAGGCTTTCGTCGTCAAGTGTTTGTTGTTTTGTGATGGATAGCAGAATTTTCTTTACAAGCCAGATTAGTCTTTCCCATACTCCGCCATGATGTGCTCCGTAAGGAGGATTGAAGGTCCATTTCACATCCTTTTGCCAGGGATGCAAACTTGTCACCTTTTGGCGAAATTCGCCGTTTTGAATCCAAAATAGGTCGTTTGTGTGATTCATGTAGATCTGCAATACAAATATTTTTGGGGTATGGGGGGTGTCTGGGACCCGGAGTAATCTGCGGCCGCGAGCTGTTATGTGCCATCATGACACGCATGGTGTTCTTTTTTAATATATTATAATGAAGCGGGCCGTTCAGGTGTTCAGAGCAGAGCTCCCTGTCGGAGCGGCAGAGCGTGATGTGCACTGAAAAGTTTTTCTGTCGCAATATTATTTAAGGAATCGTTGAGCTAGCTAACTAGCATACATTGTCACTATCTGCTAACGTTAGCTTTAGCCTTCGTTTTCAAATAGTTATTTTCATAGGCTATAAACGGAGGTGGTATAAGTATATATCTTGTACTAGAGTAAAAGTAGAAGTACTCAGGTCTTGTACTTGAGTAAAGGTAGAAGTACTCAGATCTTGTACTAGAGTAAAAGTAGAACTACTCAGGTCTTGTACTTGAGTAAAAGTAGAAGTACCAGAGTGTAGGAATACTCTGTTACAGTAAAAGTCCTGCATTCAAAATGTTCCTCAAGTGAAAGTAGAAAAGTATTATCATCAAAATATAGTTAAAGTAGCGACAGTAAAAGTAGTCATTGTGCAGATTGGTCCATTTCAGAATTATATATATGATGTGTTTTATGATTATCATTAAAGTGTTCTCAAAGCTGGTAAAGGTGCAGCTAGTTTGAATGACTTTGTATACTGCAGGGTAGCTTGTGGATTTACTCCAGGTGGAACTAAAGTCTGATTTAACACTTGATTATATTTCACATCATTCATCCACATCTGTGAAGTAACTAAAGGTATTAAATACATGTAGTGGAGGAAAAGTACACCAGTTACCTCTGAACTGTAGAGGAGAAGAAGAACAAAGTAGCAAAACATTGAAATACTTAAATATAGTACAAGTATCTCAAGATTGTACCCAAGTATAGTACTTGAGTTTATGAACTTAGTTACTTTACACCACTGGCTATACAGATAGAAAGACTAAGCCTTGCACAGAGGCATGAAAATACATTTTCAAAATGCTCAACAGTGCTGCCAAAATTATAAACTGACTGCTACACAATTAAAATAAATGCTTTTATACATTTCTATTAGATGTGACTCTTTGGCGTTTCTGTTATTATGAACTGCTTTAGTTGTTCTGACTGCTAAAATCCTCTGTTATTCCTCATTTTAAAGCTGATATTCCGTGGGGTCGGGGGGCTCGGATCCTTGTCACCTTTTTCATACCTGATGAGTTTGCATCCCTGTTTTGCTGGAGGGCTTGTTCTATTTTGCTCAGATTCCACTCTTTTATAGATTCCTTCAGCTATCTTTCAGTGGCAACGCAATTAGTCCCATTGTCTGACCTCATCTCCAATACTTGGCCTCTTCTGCTGATGAAACGTCTGCAGGCATTAATGCATGAATCTGTATCCAACGAATGAGCTACTTCCAAGTGCACCGCTCTGGTTGTTAGACAGGTAAAGATAACTCCATATCGTTTCACAATGCTTCGTCCTCTTTTCACTTCCAGGGGGCCAAAGTAATCCACTCCAACATATGTGAATGGTGGTAGGTCTGGTATAATTCTGTCTGTTGGCAGATCTGAAATGTTTTGTTCTCCTGCATTTCCATGCATGCGTCTGCACACGGTGGGTGTTTCTCAATGTAGAGGACGCTTCCTTGGTAGAACAAGTCCCTCCGAGTCAGTTCCTTCTGAAGCGAGGCAAAAATCCTTCCTAGCCTCGGAAAACGAAGAATGGTGGAACAGGCTAACAGGTGTGCGTCATATGCGAGGCCCCGCCTTAAATGGAGCGCGATTTCCGCCAAAGATTTTGGAAATTGGTCCGTCCGCAAACTAAGCATTGTGGGGATTTTAAGACCGCAGAGGCTACATATGTGCAGCCTCGAAATTTCCCTCAACGAAGGACGCCGGCCTCTGTAGAATTCCAAGTATCCTGGACATTGGAACAGTCCTTCGGCGGCACTCGATGACGTAGTATCCTTGGATAGCTCTGGAGCAGCTTTCCTCGACATTGAGATACACCCAGTACATTCAGATATAATTTTTCTGGCTAATGCATTGGCACATGGTATCCAGTATTTTTGTCTTAACCTGGATAACATGATTCCTTCCACTGTGACCAACTTGTTGATGAATATCTCGAAGTATAGTTTTAGAGACATGGTGGTGTTTTCCAAGAATGGTTGGGTGCTTTGCTTCCTCAGGCATTGCCATTTTATTTAGCCTTCCTCCAACCTTTACCAGTTCATTCTCGTACACTGGATCCAATTTATACAGTGCACTACTTCCTTTGATAGGTTTTCCCCTTTTCAAAGTGTCCACTTCCTCTGGAAAAGACACAAAAGAACACAACACTGCTGCTTCAGCCTTATCCAAGTTATCCTTGGAGATTGTGAGACCTCTCATAGAGTCATTAAACACTCTCATCTCCTTCTCAATCAGCTTTATTCGATTTGGTCGAATTTGTCAAATGTATTGAACTGGTGATCACAGTTTGAACAGTTGACAGCTATAGGCCTACAGCTTTCATGCTTAAAACATAACTTGGTTTTTAAATTAAAGAGGGATCATACACGAACAACATAACCGGTTAGGGTAACGTAACCCTATTACAACAGAGATCAACAACCTATAACAGGGCCTATGCACAGAATGCAGCTATTCAATACTCATTCTTGTTTAAGAATATGAGCATGTCTACATGCTCAGCGGAGAGGCGGAGGCGATCAGGCCAGCTATAGAGAAGACCCTCTCAGCTGGAATTTGGGCATAAGATGAGGTTTGAGTCTGCGTGATCTGCGTGTAGGGAGGGGCAGCAGCCATATCATTAGCTAAAACTAGCTAGATCTGATGGATTTGGACATAAACGCGAGTGAAGTATAACCGGACGCGAGAGAGAGAGAGAGAGAGAGAGAGAGAGATCAGCACCTGCAGCGGTTTTAGTAAGAGCATAGGTTGCACAACTTGCTGATGAAGTGGCACCAAATAGATGTACTGTCATCCTGTACTCAGCGAGAGGTAAACTGACATCTCCTCCTGGCCACCAAAGAAAGCGAAGATAATCTTGATCGGCAGGAGCCACCTTGACCTGATGATACATCCCCACGAAATCAGCTATGAAAGCTATTTGTTCTTGTCTGAATCGAATGAGCACACCAAGTAGCGTGTTGGTAAGATTGGGACCCTGAATAAGCTTTTCATTGAATGAATATCCTTGATAAGATGCAGAACAATCGATCACTACACAAATCTTGCCCTTCTTTGGGTGATGAACCCCATGACGTGGTATGCACCACATATTTCCACTCTCAGGTTTGAGCTGCTCTTGGGGCAGTAGCTGAGCGTGACCTTTTGCTATCACAGCCTCCAAGAATGTTTTATATTCATCATGGAAAACTTTGTTCCTTTTGAATTTCCTTTTTTAATGATTCTGCTCTGCAAGTTTGCGATTGTTTGGCATCATGATATTCTTCTGTTTAAATGGAAGTTCAAGCTGATAATGTCCATCTTTGATTTCAGCTGAATCTGACATGATCTTTAAGAATTGTTTGTCTTCAACTGACATCTCTTTCTTCTCATCACAACGTCTCTCTGGAAAGTCATGATTGTATTGCTGCACCAGCAGCTCACTTAAACCTGTCACTGATATCCGATTAACAACAGCACATGAAGTATTCTCAGATTCAGTGGTTTCCTGATTCAGTCCATTCACAACCCAACCTAGGACTGTCTTAACAGCAAAGGGTCCTCTATTTTGACTGTTTATTATTTTCCACGGCTCCATTAGCTTTGGTGCATTTGTTCCTATAAGCAACCCGATTTCACAATCCAATTCAGGCAACTTAATTTCTCTTAGATATTTGCATTTCTTTTTCTTGAGTGGGAATGTGCTCTTTTCCAGCAGGAATTTCCTCTTTTGTGTATACTTTAGGCAGCTGATTAAAATCATTGCCTTCGATGCAACTCACTTCAAGATCTTTGACAAAGGAAGTGTCAATCATTTTCTCCTGACCCATTGTTTTTAAGACGATTTTTGTTCTCTTGCCCTTGGCATGCACATCTTGTTGAAGGGCTTGAGTACAACAACTTGCAGTGCTTCCCTGATCCATAAATGTGTAAGTCTGCAGTCTGGTTCGAGTTTGACAACTTTATTTGAACTGGGATAATTGGTAGGGTTTGTTGACCACCGGCCCCAGTGTGGTTTCTGCCATTTAAAGAGACTAATGCACTACTTACAGAAGCTGCTTGGGTGTAATTATCAGAGTTGTCTTTTTGTTCAATCTTTTTCTTGTAGATGTGCAATATTGTTGGATGTTTCATTGAACAAACTTCACATTTCATTCTTTTCTGACAGTCTTTGGTTAGATGTCCTTTCGTTAGACAGCCAAAGCAAATTTGATGACAAAAGATGGCGCCTGTGTCGGCTCGCCGCTCCCTCAGCTCTCTACCTTTAGCTATCCTGTTTTTGTTTTATGTTTGTCAGAATGTCTCTGCTCTGCTCGTTTACGATCGCCAAGCTCTCCTCCACCTCAGACCCTCACTGGAGTTGATATTGCTGCCCAAACCTACATCTGGCAACCATAAATCGCTTTTTATGTTTTTCCGGAGCTGCGGACTCTGCTGGGCCCGCTGGCAGCTCCTCCTGCCCGACTGACTGCTCCCGGCCCGCGCGGCGTTCAACACGCACATCTTCGTCAGCTGAGACGCACTACACCTTCGGCAAGCCCAGAGCGAAAACTTTGCATGGCTTTGCTAAATGCTAGGTCGATAGCAAACAAAACGTTCCTGCTAAACGACTTCTTCACCTCTCGTGAACTGGATTTTATGTTCCTGACGGAGACCTGGCTCATAGTTCTCTGATGTTTTTAATGCTTCTCCGATCTGTAAATTAGATGTGAACTGTGCTTTTAATGCTGATGAGCTTATCTCCATGTTTGACTCGACATGCACACTAATACTGGAGTCTGTTGCTCCTTTTACGCTTAGACGCACCAAAGTTCTATCAGAGCCGTCGCTCAATGACTGTACTCGTGCTCTCAGACGCTTGCAGACGTGCAGAGAGAAAAAGGATAAACTCCATGTCAACCTAGAAATCCTTCGTGCTTGCCTTTCTGACTACCAGACGGCAGTCAAAGCAGCCAAAACAGAGCACATTTCTCTGTTAATCTCCAAAACAGCCATAAACCTCAGGTTCTTTTTAATGTCCTCAACTATATCATTAATCCCTGTGATGTTTCTTCTATTGTCCCATCGACTACTCTCTGTGATAAGTTTCTTAAAAAAAATGTATTGAAAAAGTATCTGCTCTTAGGCTAGCCCACACTAGTGCTACCCCAGATCCTGCTCCTTTTCTGTGCCCTGCTGTCCTCGACCACTTTGAGCCTGTATCCCTCTCTTCTCTCTCGGATGTAGTCAAGCACCTGCGGCCGACAAACTGCACCTCAGACAGCATTCCCTCTCGCCTTCTCAGATATGTTTTTGATTCAGTTGGAGCAAGTATTTTATTACTTTTAAACACCTCTCTTAGCTCAGGATGTGTCCCAGCTGCCTTCAAACATGCCGTGGTTAAGCCACTACTTAAAAAGAAAAATCTCTACCTTTTTTATCAAAAGCCCTGGAGCGAGTAGTCTACGCCCAGCTGCAGTCTTTTTTAACCTAGGTTCAATTCTCACAAAACATAATATTCCCTTCCACTGCTACGCCGACGATGTACAGATATATCTGCCTCTCAAAGCAAATGTCAAACACTCACTACAGCAGTTGATGGACTGCTTAACAGAGATAAAATCCTGGCTGAGTAAAAACTTTCTCAACCTCAACGAGAGCAAGACTGAGGTCATCTTTTTTGGACCCCAACCTCCAGCCTCTCCGGTTGATATTCTGGGCTCTCAAAAAAAACATCCTCCCCTCGGTCATGAACCTTAGAGTGACATTCACTAGCACTTTTAAATTCGACAAGCAGGTCAGCACTGTAGTCAAATCCTGCTTTTTTTAAATAAGACTATTGGCCAAAACCAAGTCGTATTTATCTTTTAATGACTTAGAAAGGGTTATTAACGCCTTTGTTACCTCAAGACTGGACTATTGCAACGCTCTGTATGTGGGTATGGACCAGGCCTCAATTAAACGCCTGCAGCTAGTCCAAACGCAGCTGCACGTTTGCTGACTGGCCACAAAAAGCGTGACCACATCACCCCAATTCTGGCCTCACTGCACTGGCTTCCAGTTCGGTTCAGAATTGATTTTAAAATCCTTTATTTGTTTTTAAAGCACTAAATGGGCTGGCTCCGGCCTATATAGCTGAACTCCTCCAGCGCTACACCCCAGCCAGAGCTTTAAGGTCTGCTGACCAGCTGCTGCTGGTAGTGCCCAAGACCAGCTTAAAACCCGAGGGCACCGAGCCTTCGCAGCAGCTGGCCCGAGGCTCTGGAACACTCTGCCCCTCCATGTGAGGTCGGCCCAGACCCTAGGGGTTTTTAAATCTACACTAAAAACACACTTCTTCTCTCTGGCCTTCTAGTTAGAGCGGAGCACGACTCCTGACTTTTCCTTGTGTTTTATTTTTATTTTTTATATATATATCTGTTGTAATTTATTGTCTTTTATTGTGATTGTAGTAATATGTTTTTATTACATGTACAGCACTTTGGCTCGACCAAAAATCGCTTTTAAATGTGCTTTATAAATAAAACTTGATTTGATTTGAAATTCCTTGTGCATTTAAGCAGTCAATCTTTTCATTGTGAGATTTTTTGTTCATGTTACATGTTTCAGAGGTGTGTTCTCCTGCACAAAATACACAGCGCCTCTTAACAGTAATGCCTTTATGGTCTGATTTGATGTTTTGGAAAGGTTTTTGCTCCTCACTGATTATTGGGCTTGTCACAGTAACACAACTACTTCCCTTATAACCATGAGCAGGCTTATTGCTGGGTGATTTGTACACTTTAATATCCCTTTTTGGCATGACATCCTGTATGTCTCCAAACATGGGGTCTGATGCAATGCGTGCATGCTTTTCAATGAAGTCGACCAATATTGGAAACTTTGCTCTTGTCTTATTGTGTTCATAGTATGCATATGCAGTTGTTCTCCACTTTTCCCTAAGTTTAAATGGGAGTTTCATGATCACATTTCTCATGTTTGATGTGCTATTCATTTCATCCAAAAACTCAACATCTTCCATTGTGTTGCAACATCCACGAGCATAATAATGCAGTGCTTTTCTATCTTCACTCTTGATGGCATTCCAGTTCAACATTTTGTCCAAACAAGCTGCTGCGATTAAGAGTTGATGTCCATAGTTCTCTTGGAGCAGTCTTCCAAAAAGCCCTTTTTAGAATCCATGTATTGGCAACTTTTTACCAAGTCTTTAGCTTGGCCTTCTGTATACTGCTCTAGAAAGAACAGCCTGTCTTTGTAATTGTCTTTGTAACTGCTGCAGCTCCCCTGTCACAAGGACAGATACTGGAAAACATTCCTGCCCACTGCAATAACACTGTACAACAAATCACCTCTGGCTGGAAGAGAACTCTCTGCTCCATAGTTTCTCTAGAAATAAAACCACCTTGTACATTTTACTCACACATAATCTGTTTCATATTTAATACTCCATAATTCCATATATTTTGAATATATATATATATTTGTATATTTGTATATATATATATATATATATATATATATAATATCTGTATGTATATTTTCTATTTTGTATTTTGACATGTATATTTTATATTTTATTTTATATTTTATTTTATTTTATTTCTATTCTTGTATATTTTGTTTTATTGTAAAATGCCTTTTATGCTGCTGTAACAAAAACAATTTCCCAATTTGGGATCAATAAAGTACGATCTATCTATCTATCTATCTGTCAGTGTCATCTTCTATTGTATTTTTCAAACATTCTGATGAATGAAAGGTACTGTAATGGATCTCTTTAAAGATGGGTATTTCTCTGGATGGGAGTAATGTTAAGCGTTGCTCCTTCGTTAGCATTTCAGTGATTTCGTTTTGTCGCTGCGTTACTTGAATAAAGTCATTGCTTTCTATCCGAGAGCTTTGTCTGACCTGGATGGAGTGATGCTGCTGTCCTTGTTGTGGGCCTTGGTTGTAATACTTGTACATGACCACTAGGGGCTGCATGACTTGAGTTTATTGAATTGGAGTCTATAGCCGCGTTCACACCGCAGTACTTTTCCCACTTTAGTTCTGATATAGTTCCGAAATGTCGCGTTCACACCAAGCGGCAAACTCTGGGGAAGAGCCGAGACGCCAATACGGAAGTGCCACAAACTGCAGTTCATATATTGGCCGATAGGCGATGACTGCAGAAAGGAGCAATTTCCATAGACCCCAATGTTAAAATGCCCAATTTCACAGCAGAAAAAAACGTTTCTAGCCCTGGCTCCAATACATTTTATTATGTATATAGTTAGATTCCACCTTCGTGATTATGAATCTGTGAGTGAATTGTTTTCTAACGCGACCCTTTTATTTATATTAGGTCTTAAAGTTTTTGCATAAATTAGGGCGTGGTCACATTGAGTGACAGCTCTGTCAGGTGACTGCTGCTGTTAGCTTTTTGTCTCTCTGCTAGCTGCTCCGTCCGTGAAGCTACAGGGACACTGCCTGCCCAGTTCATCCAGGGAACACAACTTGATCCCGGCCGTGTTTGTTTGTTCTTCATGCTTATATATCGGACTATTGTGACTCGCTCTGCGGTTAAAACAGACGGTGCATGAATGCCGTTTTGCGGTAAGTGAAATTCGAGTACTTTATTTATGTGTTTATGATACGTAATGAATGTTAAGGCTTGGGTTTGCGTGTAAGCGATTGGTAGCTATGCTCAAGTATGTAGACAAGCTAACGTCGAAGTAGTGTATGTGAAATCAACCTCACAATAAGATGTGTGTATATTACAATTATTAATGTCATATTTTCAAGATGATTACTTAGATATTACAATATGGTTGGTTGAGCTGGAGTTCATTATTGAGTTTACACGTTAACGTCACAGTCATCTGAAGAACGAACCCAAACGTTGTTGTTTTTATTAATTGCATTACCAAATTGGTATCAAATAAACAGTAACACAACAGCATTGGTAACACAACTTCCAAAGTTACAGTAAAATAAAAAGAACCCTGACTCGGACAATACACAATCCAACATGTTCAACAGAAGAGAATAAGTTATATTGTTTGTACACATGGTTCTTTACATATATATCTGTTTGTTTAAAGTTTCCAGGTGATGCAGACAGGATGGACCAGAGAGTGAGAGACAGAACTGGACTCCTCACAGCAGTGAACTTCAGCACAGGTACAAATACTCTTTTTTCATACTGTACAAAGAATCAAGAAAGATATTGGTTTAAATAAATGAAGTATTGACTTTAATATCTGCTGATATACATTCCATTAAACAATACTAAATACTAGATCACCTACACATCAGTGAAGTTGAGGGTTTTTTCCATGCAAAGGGTTACATTTAGATGTTAACAAGCAAGTCAGCTTTCTAATTTAAGGTATTGAAGGCAAAGCTATTAGTCAGAACTGCTACTATTTATCTCTCAATATTGTCTGTAAAAAACGTGGTAAAAGTTATGATTTCAGTGAGAGAACAGAGCAAGCTTCTACAGTTGCACTAAGTTTTGATAACAGTTCAATATTATTTTGATAATAAAATATATTTCAATGTTGATGAATTTCATACTGTTCATTCATAATCTGATTGTCTTTGTAGCTCACTGTTGAAATAAAATAAAACATTACAATTACAAAATAATTATATCTACAGCCCCTAAACACAAGCACACCTCTTTCATAAATAACACACTTGTTCTGCAATAATATGTTTTATGTTTCCTGTAATTTTTGTTAGGAAAGGACATGCCTGAAAGACACGACTCAACATGTTCTCCTTCTCTGAGGGTCAAGAAGAACATCCAAGAGGAAAATTAAAAGCTGATGTTATGAGATTTTAAGACCAGTACAGGACATTCACTAAGAAACTACTTTTATTGTGAAGTCAGCTGATCGAATGCACCTATTTCCACATCTACACTCCATCAGCTGATTCATTCTATTTGCCTCACTTTATGAGCTTCACAACCTGTACCTTGTACCGCAGAGTTTGCAACGCAAATAAATGGGGCCAATCTTCAGTCAGATGTGAATGTGTAATCTAACATTTTCAGTAAGAATAATGGACAAAAGGAGTGCAAATACAAATTCAATTTATTGAAATCTGAACCAAAAGTTAATCAAACATGTTTTAAATAAAAAAGCACATATGGACAGAAGGTGTAAACCTATTAAATGTATAAGTAAACACATTTAGTCAAATAAAGTGACAGACAAGGCCTGTGCAGTTGGTATCAGCTATGCATGGGCTCCTCCATCAGGCCTGGTCCTCCTCGCAGAGGAAAGACCCTCAGTCCTCTCCAAACCAACAGACAGGACGTCCATCACACGGAGGTTTCTCCCTGAAGTCTCTGCAGCTCTCGGGACACCACGCTGTCTCAATCCGTCCACACTGAATATGAGAGGGGAAAATGAAAATAATAAATGCTTTAGACAATAAGAAATATAAAGTTGACTGTTGAGTTGCTCAGTATTTTTAGATTGTCAATACTATTACTGTATAACTAATATCCCAGGTTAAGAGGCACCTTCAAATAAAGATTGGTCTTTAAATACATTTTGTCTTTTGTATTGTTTGTCTAAAGTCAAGGATCTAGAACTGGTACTTATAGTTTTAATGATACAGTCTGGTTATAATGCGGTTTGGAGGAGGCCTCACAGGTAAGAGCACTAACTAGCTACCATCACATGCACCTTAGCTTAACTTAAATGTATTAAACGTATAATTAAGTGATAGCAAAATATAAATAACTAATGTCATGCAAACATATTAATATTTGCTTGATTCCAGTGTTGCATTTAGCACATTGCATACAAACGTTAAGGGATTTTAAGATTCTGAAGTATTATGCTAAAAACTCAATAACTTAGATTATTATTTATAGTTTTGCTGAATAGTTTCATGTCCGCTTACCTTAGAAACGTAAAATGTGACGGCAGTGTGCTGATGGGGAAGCATGTTAGCTTAGCTTCTTAGCTTGAGCTAGCTCTGTTACTTCCCAGCTGGAGGCAGAAGGTCCCGCCTCGGCTCCGCCTCTTTGCCCTTATTTGGAGCAGGCGGGAGTTAGACTCAGACGTCACTGTCGAGCCGTTAGTGGCCGACTCCGCCTACTAAGGGCTTCTCGGCAACTCTGCAGAATCCTATGGGTGACGTCACGGACCCTACGTCCATTTATATATACAGTCTATGGTTCACACCAAAAAGAGCCGGAACTAAAATTAGTTAATCAGAACCTTTCCGTCCCCTTTTCCGTCCCTGCTAGAGAGCAGGTACTTTCGTGGGAGAAAAAGGTTCCTATGTCTGATTGGCTGGGCGGATTGCAAGACACGCCCCGTAAAACTCCCAAAAAGTTTTGTGAAGCCGCCATTTTATTATCCTCGCATTAGCATTATTAGCATTAGCATTAGCCCAGCGCACAAACGCAGAGAGACTAACTTATGGCAACACAAAAGAAAACATGGGAGCGGTGGAGATGAGGAGGTGTCGGCGTTCTGGCGATTTACTCGGAAGGCTTCTGTCGAAGCTGCTGGGACTCCCAGCAGCTTCGACTATAAACAGACTCCAGTATTAGTGTGCATGTCGAGTCAAACAGATCCTGCTCCTTTTCTGTGCCCTGCTGTCCTCGACCACTTTGAGCCTGTATCCCTCTCTTCTCTCTCGGATGTAGTCAAGCACCTGCGGCCGACAAACTGCACCTCAGACAGCATTCCCTCTCGCCTTCTCAGATATGTTTTTGATTCAGTTGGAGCAAGTATTTTATTACTTTTAAACACCTCTCTTAGCTCAGGATGTGTCCCAGCTGCCTTCAAACATGCCGTGGTTAAGCCACTACTTAAAAAGAAAAATCTCTACCTTTTTTATCAAAAGCCCTGGAGCGAGTAGTCTACGCCCAGCTGCAGTCTTTTTTAACCTAGGTTCAATTCTCACAAAACATAATATTCCCTTCCACTGCTACGCCGACGATGTACAGATATATCTGCCTCTCAAAGCAAATGTCAAACACTCACTACAGCAGTTGATGGACTGCTTAACAGAGATAAAATCCTGGCTGAGTAAAAACTTTCTCAACCTCAACGAGAGCAAGACTGAGGTCATCTTTTTTGGACCCCAACCTCCAGCCTCTCCGGTTGATATTCTGGGCTCTCAAAAAAAACATCCTCCCCTCGGTCATGAACCTTAGAGTGACATTCACTAGCACTTTTAAATTCGACAAGCAGGTCAGCACTGTAGTCAAATCCTGCTTTTTTTAAATAAGACTATTGGCCAAAACCAAGTCGTATTTATCTTTTAATGACTTAGAAAGGGTTATTAACGCCTTTGTTACCTCAAGACTGGACTATTGCAACGCTCTGTATGTGGGTATGGACCAGGCCTCAATTAAACGCCTGCAGCTAGTCCAAAACGCAGCTGCACGTTTGCTGACTGGCCACAAAAAGCGTGACCACATCACCCCAATTCTGGCCTCACTGCACTGGCTTCCAGTTCGGTTCAGAATTGATTTTAAAATCCTTTTATTTGTTTTTAAAGCACTAAATGGGCTGGCTCCGGCCTATATAGCTGAACTCCTCCAGCGCTACACCCCAGCCAGAGCTTTAAGGTCTGCTGACCAGCTGCTGCTGGTAGTGCCCAAGACCAGCTTAAAACCCGAGGGCACCGAGCCTTCGCAGCAGCTGGCCCGAGGCTCTGGAACACTCTGCCCCTCCATGTGAGGTCGGCCCAGACCCTAGGGGTTTTTAAATCTACACTAAAAACACACTTCTTCTCTCTGGCCTTCTAGTTAGAGCGGAGCACGACTCCTGACTTTTCCTTGTGTTTTATTTTTATTTTTTATATATATATCTGTTGTAATTTATTGTCTTTTATTGTGATTGTAGTAATATGTTTTTATTACATGTACAGCACTTTGGCTCGACCAAAAATCGCTTTTAAATGTGCTTTATAAATAAAACTTGATTTGATTTGAAATTCCTTGTGCATTTAAGCAGTCAATCTTTTCATTGTGAGATTTTTTGTTCATGTTACATGTTTCAGAGGTGTGTTCTCCTGCACAAAATACACAGCGCCTCTTAACAGTAATGCCTTTATGGTCTGATTTGATGTTTTGGAAAGGTTTTTGCTCCTCACTGATTATTGGGCTTGTCACAGTAACACAACTACTTCCCTTATAACCATGAGCAGGCTTATTGCTGGGTGATTTGTACACTTTAATATCCCTTTTTGGCATGACATCCTGTATGTCTCCAAACATGGGGTCTGATGCAATGCGTGCATGCTTTTCAATGAAGTCGACCAATATTGGAAACTTTGCTCTTGTCTTATTGTGTTCATAGTATGCATATGCAGTTGTTCTCCACTTTTCCCTAAGTTTAAATGGGAGTTTCATGATCACATTTCTCATGTTTGATGTGCTATTCATTTCATCCAAAAACTCAACATCTTCCATTGTGTTGCAACATCCACGAGCATAATAATGCAGTGCTTTTCTATCTTCACTCTTGATGGCATTCCAGTTCAACATTTTGTCCAAACAAGCTGCTGCGATTAAGAGTTGATGTCCATAGTTCTCTTGGAGCAGTCTTCCAAAAAGCCCTTTTTAGAATCCATGTATTGGCAACTTTTTACCAAGTCTTTAGCTTGGCCTTCTGTATACTGCTCTAGAAAGAACAGCCTGTCTTTGTAATTGTCTTTGTAACTGCTGCAGCTCCCCTGTCACAAGGACAGATACTGGAAAACATTCCTGCCCACTGCAATAACACTGTACAACAAATCACCTCTGGCTGGAAGAGAACTCTCTGCTCCATAGTTTCTCTAGAAATAAAACCACCTTGTACATTTTACTCACACATAATCTGTTTCATATTTAATACTCCATAATTCCATATATTTTGAATATATATATATATTTGTATATTTGTATATATATATATATATATATTTGTATATTTGTATATATATATATATATATATATATATATAATATCTGTATGTATATTTTCTATTTTGTATTTTGACATGTATATTTTATATTTTATTTTATATTTTATTTTATTTTATTTCTATTCTTGTATATTTTGTTTTATTGTAAAATGCCTTTTATGCTGCTGTAACAAAAACAATTTCCCAATTTGGGATCAATAAAGTACGATCTATCTATCTATCTATCTGTCAGTGTCATCTTCTATTGTATTTTTCAAACATTCTGATGAATGAAAGGTACTGTAATGGATCTCTTTTAAAGATGGGTATTTCTCTGGATGGGAGTAATGTTAAGCGTTGCTCCTTCGTTAGCATTTCAGTGATTTCGTTTTGTCGCTGCGTTACTTGAATAAAGTCATTGCTTTCTATCCGAGAGCTTTGTCTGACCTGGATGGAGTGATGCTGCTGTCCTTGTTGTGGGCCTTGGTTGTAATACTTGTACATGACCACTAGGGGCTGCATGACTTGAGTTTATTGAATTGGAGTCTATAGCCGCGTTCACACCGCAGTACTTTTCCCACTTTAGTTCTGATATAGTTCCGAAATGTCGCGTTCACACCAAGCGGCAAACTCTGGGGAAGAGCCGAGACGCCAATACGGAAGTGCCACAAACTGCAGTTCATATATTGGCCGATAGGCGATGACTGCAGAAAGGAGCAATTTCCATAGACCCCAATGTTAAAATGCCCAATTTCACAGCAGAAAAAAAACGTTTCTAGCCCTGGCTCCAATACATTTTATTATGTATATAGTTAGATTCCACCTTCGTGATTATGAATCTGTGAGTGAATTGTTTTCTAACGCGACCCTTTTATTTATATTAGGTCTTAAAGTTTTTGCATAAATTAGGGCGTGGTCACATTGAGTGACAGCTCTGTCAGGTGACTGCTGCTGTTAGCTTTTTGTCTCTCTGCTAGCTGCTCCGTCCGTGAAGCTACAGGGACACTGCCTGCCCAGTTCATCCAGGGAACACAACTTGATCCCGGCCGTGTTTGTTTGTTCTTCATGCTTATATATCGGACTATTGTGACTCGCTCTGCGGTTAAAACAGACGGTGCATGAATGCCGTTTTGCGGTAAGTGAAATTCGAGTACTTTATTTATGTGTTTATGATACGTAATGAATGTTAAGGCTTGGGTTTGCGTGTAAGCGATTGGTAGCTATGCTCAAGTATGTAGACAAGCTAACGTCGAAGTAGTGTATGTGAAATCAACCTCACAATAAGATGTGTGTATATTACAATTATTAATGTCATATTTTCAAGATGATTACTTAGATATTACAATATGGTTGGTTGAGCTGGAGTTCATTATTGAGTTTACACGTTAACGTCACAGTCATCTGAAGAACGAACCCAAACGTTGTTGTTTTTATTAATTGCATTACCAAATTGGTATCAAATAAACAGTAACACAACAGCATTGGTAACACAACTTCCAAAGTTACAGTAAAATAAAAAGAACCCTGACTCGGACAATACACAATCCAACATGTTCAACAGAAGAGAATAAGTTATATTGTTTGTACACATGGTTCTTTACATATATATCTGTTTGTTTAAAGTTTCCAGGTGATGCAGACAGGATGGACCAGAGAGTGAGAGACAGAACTGGACTCCTCACAGCAGTGAACTTCAGCACAGGTACAAATACTCTTTTTTCATACTGTACAAAGAATCAAGAAAGATATTGGTTTAAATAAATGAAGTATTGACTTTAATATCTGCTGATATACATTCCATTAAACAATACTAAATACTAGATCACCTACACATCAGTGAAGTTGAGGGTTTTTTCCATGCAAAGGGTTACATTTAGATGTTAACAAGCAAGTCAGCTTTCTAATTTAAGGTATTGAAGGCAAAGCTATTAGTCAGAACTGCTACTATTTATCTCTCAATATTGTCTGTAAAAAACGTGGTAAAAGTTATGATTTCAGTGAGAGAACAGAGCAAGCTTCTACAGTTGCACTAAGTTTTGATAACAGTTCAATATTATTTTGATAATAAAATATATTTCAATGTTGATGAATTTCATACTGTTCATTCATAATCTGATTGTCTTTGTAGCTCACTGTTGAAATAAAATAAAACATTACAATTACAAAATAATTATATCTACAGCCCCTAAACACAAGCACACCTCTTTCATAAATAACACACTTGTTCTGCAATAATATGTTTTATGTTTCCTGTAATTTTTGTTAGGAAAGGACATGCCTGAAAGACACGACTCAACATGTTCTCCTTCTCTGAGGGTCAAGAAGAACATCCAAGAGGAAAATTAAAAGCTGATGTTATGAGATTTTAAGACCAGTACAGGACATTCACTAAGAAACTACTTTTATTGTGAAGTCAGCTGATCGAATGCACCTATTTCCACATCTACACTCCATCAGCTGATTAATTCTATTTGCCTCACTTTATGAGCTTCACAACCTGTACCTTGTACCGCAGAGTTTGCAACGCAAATAAATGGGGCCAATCTTCAGTCAGATGTGAATGTGTAATCTAACATTTTCAGTAAGAATAATGGACAAAAGGAGTGCAAATACAAATTCAATTTATTGAAATCTGAACCAAAAGTTAATCAAACATGTTTTAAATAAAAAAGCACATATGGACAGAAGGTGTAAACCTATTAAATGTATAAGTAAACACATTTAGTCAAATAAAGTGACAGACAAGGCCTGTGCAGTTGGTATCAGCTATGCATGGGCTCCTCCATCAGGCCTGGTCCTCCTCGCTGAGGAAAGACCCTCAGTCCTCTCCAAACCAACAGACTGGACGTCCATCACACGGAGGTTTCTCCCTGAAGTCTCTGCAGCTCTCGGGACACCACGCTGTCTCAATCCGTCCACACTGAATATGAGAGGGGAAAATGAAAATAATAAATGCTTTAGACAATAAGAAATATAAAGTTGACTGTTGAGTTGCTCAGTATTTTTAGATTGTCAATACTATTACTGTATAACTAATATCCCAGGTTAAGAGGCACCTTCAAATAAAGATTGGTCTTTAAATACATTTTGTCTTTTGTATTGTTTGTCTAAAGTCAAGGATCTAGAACTGGTACTTATAGTTTTAATGATACAGTCTGGTTATAATGCGGTTTGGAGGAGGCCTCACAGGTAAGAGCACTAACTAGCTACCATCACATGCACCTTAGCTTAACTTAAATGTATTAAACGTATAATTAAGTGATAGCAAAATATAAATAACTAATGTCATGCAAACATATTAATATTTGCTTGATTCCAGTGTTGCATTTAGCACATTGCATACAAACGTTAAGGGATTTTAAGATTCTGAAGTATTATGCTAAAAACTCAATAACTTAGATTATTATTTATAGTTTTGCTGAATAGTTTCATGTCCGCTTACCTTAGAAACGTAAAATGTGACGGCAGTGTGCTGATGGGGAAGCATGTTAGCTTAGCTTCTTAGCTTGAGCTAGCTCTGTTACTTCCCAGCTGGAGGCAGAAGGTCCCGCCTCGGCTCCGCCTCTTTGCCCTTATTTGGAGCAGGCGGGAGTTAGACTCAGACGTCACTGTCGAGCCGTTAGTGGCCGACTCCGCCTACTAAGGGCTTCTCGGCAACTCTGCAGAATCCTATGGGTGACGTCACGGACCCTACGTCCATTTATATATACAGTCTATGGTTCACACCAAAAAGAGCCGGAACTAAAATTAGTTAATCAGAACCTTTCCGTCCCCTTTTCCGTCCCTGCTAGAGAGCAGGTACTTTCGTGGGAGAAAAAGGTTCCTATGTCTGATTGGCTGGGCGGATTGCAAGACACGCCCCGTAAAACTCCCAAAAAGTTTTGTGAAGCCGCCATTTTATTATCCTCGCATTAGCATTATTAGCATTAGCATTAGCCCAGCGCACAAACGCAGAGAGACTAACTTATGGCAACACAAAAGAAAACATGGGAGCGGTGGAGATGAGGAGGTGTCGGCGTTCTGGCGATTTACTCGGAAGGCTTCTGTCGAAGCTGCTGGGACTCCCAGCAGCTTCGACTATAAATAGCATTCGACGTGTGGCGGCTCCGGATTTTTGTCGGACGCCTAATAGGCTCAGGCTCTGGCCGCATTAACGAAGTTACAAAGCTGGAAAAAAGGGGCTGCAACGGATCTGATAAAAACTGATCCAGATTTGAACATGAGCACAAACAGCACAACTCCAGTCGTCTCCATCATGTCTGAGGTCGGAAGGTAAACAACAGACAGTATACGCGGGAAGTTTTTCTTCTTCTTCTTCTCTTGTTTTGTAGCGGATTGCAAACAACTTTAAGGTGCTTACCGCCACCTACTGTACTCGCCGTGAAGTGGTTTGTGGCCTGTCAGTAAAGCCAAAGCAGAAGAAGAAGAAGTGACGTCAGCGGCTCATTTGCGTAATCTTCCCTCAGGGAAAAGTACTCCGGTGTGAACGCGATCTGTACTAAGTGCCCTGGGGTAAAAAGCGTCAGGGCTCTTAGTGCCGGAACTAAGTACAGGAAAGTACTTGGTGTGAACGCGGCTATTGCTTCCAGGTCAGCTTCTTGTTTTTCAAGTGAGTGTTTCTGTGGTAAGGCAACAGCGTGTGCTATGAGCCCAGCTCTCTCTGCCTTTCTTCTTACTGATGAAGCTGTTGAAGATTTATCATAGATTTTATAGCTTTTACCTTTTTTGCTTATCATGCCCACTGATATTGCTTTATGTGGACTTGACATATATGCAGTATATGAGCCATGGTCAGAAGGAGGCACATTCTCAAAGGAGGCAGCTCTAGCTAACCATCACATGTTGAAACTCATTGAAATATGCAATTTTTGGGAGATACCAGTCAACATGATCACTTTCTTGTTCTTGCTCTGACAGCATTTCTTGCACTGAGTGATGTGAGTTTGAAAACTCTTTGGAGAGTATTTGAAAAACCCCACGACAACTTTGCATCTCAATGATATTCCCATAATCAATCATGAGTGAATCAATCAAAACAAGTTTCCTTGAGACTTGACCCAATTTCGTTTACCTTTTTTTAATTAACTGCACCAGCTTAGCTTCTAAAGCCTCTTCTGCAGGTCTTATTGTTCTTTTTGGTCTGACGTCAGCATTTTCCACAGGTACTTCACGTTCATTCACGTTTGGGTCCATAGGAGTTTCATTCGTTTCCACATTTTCCTTTTCAGCCATGTTTATGCTTTATTGTCGTTGAACATCCACGTGTAAATAGCTGTCCTTATTTTAATGTTGCGCTATGTTGTTGTGCGGTTTGGATCCGCGGCAGTAAGTCAGATAGACAAACTTATTAAAGCGCTTTTCAAGATACCCTCCTTGAGTTACGTTCCACACTTTATTCATAAGCAAATTTGTTCCACTTCCAGCATTAGACAGGGTGCGTACGGGTGCTGGAAATCCTTGAAAATGCTTGAAATTGTACGAGGTGTTTTCAAGGTTTGAAAAGTGCTTGAATTTTGGGAATGGTGCTTGAATTTGGGATAAAGTGCTTGAAATTGTAAATGCTTTACTTCGCTTTTTAGATTAAAAGAAAATAAAGAAGTCGGAGCGCGCTTAATTGCTTCGCTTTTACATAAAACAGCTCCGCTCCGGCCTTCCCGCGCAATGCGCGTGACCGGCAAGTGTTTTTGTTACGTGTGTGACCTGGTCATTCTGATGAGTGATATATGACAGTATGCCAGGAGGTTGCCGTTTCAACGAGCGTTGGCTAGCAGAAGACAAATACAAGCCATGGCTAAGACGAGGGTCAAGCGAAGCCCAAGAGTAGCCTCCTGCAAAGTGTGCAACAATAACGATGCGAGAGTCTGCGCTGACGAGCCACACACCACACGAAAGGTACGCCATCGTAGAGCATTTTAGATTAGGCTATCGTTGCATGTAAAATACATGACACTTTTCTCTGTGCGCGGCAAAACAAGCTCGCCAAAATGGCTTCACCGGTCTGGCATTATTTGAAGGTGTTCGAAAAAGACAGTAAAATAGCGGTATGCAACGTGTGTGTGAAGCAGAAATCCTGCAGCTCCACCCGGTGAGCGGAGCGAAACACACACTAAGAGTTAGACCTAACACACTTAACTATTTTATCTACCTCTGGAACAAGCTAAACTAGTTATAAATATATTTATTCTTCACTGTCGGGTCGCTCATTACTGGATCAGTGAGCTGCAGGAGATACTGACGGGCTGTCAGGAGAGAGAGAGAGGGGGAGAGAGGAAAAGAGAGCGATATCGGTATCGGCCGATACTGATTCCGGCGATCGGCTCCAAAATTGGCGATCGGAGCATCCCTAATAATTGTATATGATATGTTTTATAATGATTGATCATGAAAGTGTTCTCAAAGCTGGTAAAGGTGCAGCTAGTTTGAATGACTTTGTATACTGCAGGGTAGCTTGTGGATTTACTCCAGGTGGAACTAAAGTCTGATTTAACACTTGATTATATTTCACATCATTCATCCACATCTGTAAAGTAACTAAAGGTATTAAATACAGGTAGTGGAGTCAAAGTACACCATTTACCTCTGACTTGTGTTTACTGCCAACCTAAAAGTACCTCAAAAATAGTAATCAATAATATATTGAAAAGTTATTTGGCTGATATATTTATATTTATATTTATATTGGCTCAGCCAGGTTATATGGGATGCCCAGTCTACGTACAGATGGGTCACTCATTTTGAAATATTAAACTTAGTTTTCTTTTCTAACATTTTTAATTTTTCATCCTCATGTAGAATGCTATTATGAAACACACATTTGGTTGTTTATAGCATAAAGAACATCTGATTTAATGTGAGGTAGGGAAATAATCATTTGATTATAAGTATGTGTATATAAATATGTAATTTACAACAGCTGTAAGATGCTTGAAAAGCTTGAAAATGCACCTTGAAAATGCTTGAAAAGTGCTTGAATTTGACTTTGGAAAAGGTGTAAGAACCCTGATTAGACTATAATGTATTGCAACATCCACAACATGCAGCACAAGCCTTTTTCCACAGAAATCCACGTTGTCACAATCCAGAAAGTCAATGCGGTCCTTCCGTGTTCACTAATGTTCACATTAATTCAAATAAAATAATAAACAACTTGGGTATTCTTTCTTTCTTAATAATGGTTATATAACTTCATAACTTAACCTGTTAAGCCCGAGAGACCCCGGTACCGGGGCACTGCTGCAACATCTTGCAGGAAACAGTGTCTGAGGGCATGTTCATTTAATAAACTATGAATGTTTTATATCCATGTCACGGGAAGAAACTCATCTAACTGATCATTTTTTATTTATCTCTTCTCCACATCGATGACATCGATTCACATCGTGAGGTGACACAGAATTGAAAGGTACCCTCATTATCACTGAATTATACGAATTTGCGACGTTATAAACAAAAACAGACATCAAAACAGGTGACGCTAGGTAGCTAAAAATGCTAACATTTTTACCTTGGCTCTAGTCTCTCCAAAGTGGTCTTCAATGGCATTAAAACTATAAAAACGCTGCTGAAGTGAATCCATAGGTTAATCCAATGTGTCTGTGCCCCTTTGAAATGATTTCTGATAATCCATAAGCATTAAAACTGCTTTTCCGTTTCAAGATGTCAGAGCTAGAGATAGGTTCGCTCTGATGCAAAACTGCATGCGCGAAGCCCCCACCTTTTCTTTTACAATGAGTGTGTTCTATTGATTCTATTGGCTCTAACGGTCAGAAAGAGGTGTCAACCAACAAAATCGAGCAAGGGGGGCCAGATATATGGAAAATCCACCCAAATGACCCCAGAAATGGTTTATTTTTGCTAAATCTCTCTAAAAAGGTAAAATGTTGTTTTGCATCAATCTTGATACAGGGTACTTATATGTTGTACGTTGGATTCCTAAAGCTTTTAGTCTACCTTACCATCATCCTAGGGTAGTTTTCACTATAAGTAAAAAATAATTTTTGGACGGACACTATAATTTACAGTTTTTTACTATGTAAAATCTGAATTTTCTTTAAAATAAAAAAAAATCTATATTGATTCTGACTTTTCTACATCCAACTCACAGGTTTATCATTACTTTGAGAAAAAAGATTATTAATTTAACCCTTTTAGAAGGGAAGATATGGTCATTTGTTCTGGGAATGTCATTTTCGAGCCTGAGACCTGAAAAACAGGCTCAGGGCTTAACAGGTTAAAGGGTACTTGTACGATTTGTACGTGTAGGGTTAAAATCTGTTCCTCGACGGCGTCTCTCAAACAGGTTGCCCATCACTGTGGCTTTAGCGCAGGCACCGTGGGAATTGTAGTCCTTTATAATGTGTTGACTACAGACGTCATAATTAGGTGGCCTTTCTTATAAAATCAAAATACTGGCTCTAACACTTATATCATTGGAATCTGTGGAATCTCAGCTTTCATGATATCTTGTTTGTGCAGATCCGATGAAGTATAAAATATGTCTACCATGAGTTATGTGCTAAGTGCGTTAGCACTCTTTCGCTTAGTGCTCATTCAGAGGCTTGACGTTAGACTTGTGTTTTGTTTGGGTAAAAATGGTTCATATCGTCAGGTAGCTGAGTTTCTTCCCGTTAAGTGGTATAACTGAAGATATGAACCATTTTTAGCTAAAAGAAACACAAGAGTAATACCAAGCCTTAGAATTAGCATTTTGCGAAAAAATGCTAACTAATGCTAACGGAGTTTTGCACAGCACTCACTCTCAAAATGCCCTTATTACTTATCGTAACTGCACAAACAAGATATCCGATTAAAGCTGAGACTCCACATATTCCATACATGTAGTGTCATCACTGTACGACCCCGAATTTGCGGAGCTTTCAGCCAGAAAAGAGAAAGTAAACAACATCCGGTTTCAAAAATATTACAATAATTACATCTTACCTTTTTTGATTTGTGATCAAAAGTTGTGTTCAACGGAATAAAAACGCCGCTCAAGGTTAATCCAATGTGTCTGTGTCACGTAGAATTTTTTACTGATAATACATCATCATATTTATGGCAATAAACTGGGTATAACATTTTGCAGTCAAGGCTTGTACTTTCAGATGTGCTTCGTTTGTTTCTCTATTACCTCCGCAATGGTAATGTTTACGTAGATTTTGGAACTGCCCATCGGATTCTATTGGATCTAATGGTTAAGAAAAAGGTGTAAATCACTCAAATCGACCAATGGGTTCCATAGATATGGTCCTGCGTAAAGTATAAATTGTGAATGCCAGCGGCACACACATTACGCAGCAGACTCTACGCAGTGTTTACTACGTAAACAAGAGGAATTGCAGCAGGACCCAGAGCGCACAGAGCGGACAGCAGATAACGGAGCAGACTACAAGATTGGCGTTTAGGACTTTTGCTATACTTGCTATACTTGTAATAATGGCTTGCAGGAAAGAGATGCTTACGACTTTACAGGCAATGGAAATGGTGACTAATGCTGACAGCGATGCAGACATGTTACCTGTTGATTCTGAGTCAGACGACGAGGACCTCTTGCAGCCAGAACGGAACCCGGAGCGTTGTGACTCTGATGATGAAATTCCACCACGGGAAAGGTATGTAATCTCTCTGTTTTTATCTATTACTTAGTTATTTGGTGTACGATTATTCATATAGTTAATAAATAATAATACAGCGCTATAATAAAACTATTATTTTCTGCCTTGCTCATGAGAGTAACAGCTGGCGAAATTACAGCCTCGCCTACTGATTTTAATTTAACCATATATCGATCGTCGATTTCAAATGTGTGCTCTAAAATGGTGTTTATAAATGACTATTATCATTATTATAAGCAAGACAATAAATGGCAAAAATATGTAGAAAATAAACTTATTTAGTTGGAGTTTAGTTCTTGGCCTTCACACACAGTTTAGTTAGTTGGCCTTCACACACTCAAAATGGCATGTTTACTGCCAAGGAAACAGGAATTACAGGAATTAATCTAATCTCTTTGTTTTTCCACATTTCTTTTCATAGTGATGGAGATGAGGATGAAATGGCTTCACCACTGCCTACTTTCACCCAGCCCACACCTGCCACACCTGCCTCACCATCACATTCCTCCAGAAAGAGATCTGCACCAGTATTGGCCACTCAGCCTGCATCCAAAAAGCCCTCACTTCCAAAGCTACCATCGTCTGGTTTCTACCAGCTTTCTGCAGCGTCAGATGCATCTGTCAACCAAAGGAAGCGTGGCCGAGGTGGGGCTCCCGCTCCTCAGCCAGGAAAAGGAAAAGCATCAGATAAATGTGTAAAACGCAGGAAGCGTGGCCGAGGTTCTTCCTCTTCCAGAATGACAGAAGAAGAACTCGGGTGGCACAACAGAGAGGAGAATGACCAAACACCAGAGCCACTGAATTTCACACCAGCAAGGGTCCCAGGCCCAGCGCTCGACCCCACTGTAGCATGGTCTCCCCTCTCCATTTTCAGACTTTTTTTTAGCGCTTCAGTGGTTCATACAATCATTTCCAACACGAACGCCAACGCCCTGAAAAGACTGCAGGCTGGAAAGAAGCATGTTTGGAAAATGCTGACTGTGAGGGATTTCTATGTTTTCCTGTCCATTATAATTTTCTCAGGCCTCGTCACCGTTCCCAACCGATCGGACTACTGGAGGAAGAAATGGCCATATAACTTCAAATTCCCAGGTGATTCGATGTCCCGGGACCGCTTCGGAGCCATCATGTGGTCACTGCACCTGAGCAACCCTGAAGAAGATGAGGAAAACGTTCGCAAAAGGAACACCGCTGAGTACGACAGACTTTTCAAAATAAAGCCCCTGTACACAGACATCGTTACTGCCTGCAAAGCACATTTCCAGCCCCATCAAAACATTTCAATAGATGAGAGGATGGTCGCCTCAAAGGCCCGCATCAGCATGAAGCAGTACATGAAGGATAAACCAACTAAGTGGGGATACAAACTGTTTGTGCTGGCGGATTCCTCCACGGCATACACATGGAACTTCAATGTGTACACAGGGAAGAGTACGTTCTTCTCAGGCCAGGGACTCAGCTACACCTCCGTGACCGACCTCCTGCCCCTCCCTCTGCTCGGTGCGGGCTACACACTCTTTGTGGACAATTTCTACACTAGCCCTGCCCTCTTTGGGGATTTGGCCAAAAGAAACATTGGCTATTGTGGGACCATTCGAAAAAATCGAGTTGGTTTCCCACAGACGGAGTTGAATGGCCTACCAAAGAAGGCTGAAAGGGGAGAACTGCGGTGGATAAGGGAAGGCAAACTCCTATTCATAAAGTGGATGGACAGCCGTGAAGTGACCATGTGCTCCACAGTGCACGAGGCCTTCAGCGATCAGACGGTCCAGCGGAAAGTGAAACAGGCTGGTGTGTGGCAGACTAAGACTGTTCCCGTTCCTGACGCTGTGTTGGACTACAACAGAAGCATGGGCGGCGTGGATGTGTCTGACGCTTTGATCGGGTACTACAGCGTTCTCCACAAAACTATGAAATGGTACAAGACTTTTTTTTACCATTTTGTGGACATTGCAGTGGTGAACAGCTTCATTTTCCACAAGGAGCTGCACAAGATGACGAGTGACCCCAGCAGGACAAAGCCACACACCCAGAAGACTTTCAGGGAGCAGCTTGCTGCAGAAATGTTGGAATTTGGAATTTGGAACACCCCCTTTTAGAAGTGAAGATATAGTCTTTGTTGTGTAAGTGGCATTTTCGAGCCTGAAAGCTGAAAAACAGGCTCAGGGCTTAACAGGTTAACCTGTTAAGCCCTGAGCCTGTTTTTCAGGCCTCAGACTCGAAAAATGACATTCCCAGAACAAATGACTATAACTTCGCTTCTAAAAGGGGTAAATTAATAATCTTTTTTCTCAAAGCAATGATAAACCTGTAAGTTGGATGTAGAATAGTGAGAATCAATATAGAATTTTTTTTTATTTGAAAGTAAATTCAGATTGAACATAGTAAAAAATGTTTAATTATAGTGTCCGTACAAAAAAAAAACATTACTTATAGTGAAAACCCCCCTTGAATGATGGGATCGGAGACTAAAAGCTTTAGGAATCCAAACTATAACATATAAGTACCCTGTATCAAGATCGATGCAAAACAAGTGACATTTTACCTTCTTAGAGAGGTTTAGCACAAAAAAAAACACTTCTGGGGTCATTTGGGTGGATTTTCCATATCTCCGGCCCCCCTCGGTCAATTTTGATGATTGAAACCTCTTTTTAACCGTTAAGGCCCGGACACAACAAGCCAATTTTGGCCGTCGATGGGCGTCAGGCCGTCCATGAGCGTTGACACACCCTACTCAGATTGGTGTGTCGTATCTTTTCAGCTGTGCCGACACCTTTTCGGCCGAAAACAGTAGTCTTTGGCAGTCGGCCAAAGGCTGTCGGCCAAATAAATCACTCTGATTGGCTGTTCAGCTAGCGAATCAGTGCATGAGAAGCGAAACGGAAGTAAGGGACCCAAACAAACTATTAAGAAGGCAAATCTGAGATTTCATTTAACTCCAGCTCTGGACACAGGTTCGGGAAAGCCCCATGAGCTTCTCGTTGAGTGAAAATGGAACGCACACGCTATTTGTTGTTTGTTCAATAATCCATCACTATATTTATGTCAATAACGGAGTTTTCACATTAGCTGCTATGAGAGTGTATGACAGCTTCCGGTTTTGGGCATTCTGGCTACGCATCACTCATTCACCAATGAGTAATGTTTAGATGGATTTTAGGAACTTCCCCTCGATTATATTGGCTCTAAAGGCCCGGACACACTAAGCTGACACCAAAGAACTGACACAGATGGACCCCCGACTGTTGTGTCGCCTCGCGTCTCTGCGTCTTGGCCATGTGTCGCACTGGAACACACCGCAAAGACTTCAGCCGACTGCCAAGAAGCACGTACGAACTGCGCATGCGTGAGTGGCAATAACTCTCCTTACCAGCAGGCGGCGGTAGTAGTGTATTCGTAAAACTACGTGGTGTGATGTCTGGGTTTGCTTCCCCTGGTGCGAGTTTTGATCGCTCAGTGATGATACTTGTATTTCTAGAATCTGTGGAATCTCAGCTTGCTAGCTGATATATTGTTTGCAGATCTGAGTAATAAGGTAATATTTTACCGTGAGTTCTTTGCTAAGTGCGTTAGCATTTTTTCGCTCAGGGCTAATTCAGAGCCTTTGTATTACCCTTGTGTTTCGTTTAGCTAACAATGGTTAATATTGTCTGATAGCTGAGTTTCTTCCCGTTAAGTGGGTATGACACATTCATAGTTTGTTAAAGGTCCCATGTCATGGCCATTTCTACTGATCATAATTCCATTGTTGAGGTCTACTAAAATAGATTTACAATTTTCCAAACACACATTGGTATCTCATACAGCATCTCTGTATAGTATGTGTATTCACTCTCTGTCCTACACGGCTTGTTGGAGCTCCTGCCCCCCCCCCCCCCCCCCCCCCCTCCCTGTGAGTCCACTGTGCTCTGATTGGTCAGCTCGCCCACTCTGTTCTGATGAATCCACCACCGTTACAGTGGAACATCAGTGATTATGTGTTACGATGGCGTTAGTTAGCAACCAGAAAATGACACCAGTAATGACAAACAGATGAGAATGCTGCGTGGGGTCTGGGTGCCGCCGTCTCAGGCTGAGAAATCCGCGGAGCTGCAGCTGAAAAAAGATTGAGTGTGTGAGGAAGTCCATTGGTCAATTTGGACCAATCCGCGGACATAACGTAACGGCTCTGCGGACGTAACATAACGGCTCCGCGGATTGGTCCATTTGGACCAATGAGTCCATTTTGGTCGTCGTTACGTCACTTGGTACCAGGAAGAAAAAGAGAAATCTCCAACGAGGCGTTCTGGGGCAGCATAGACAGGCCTTTTCTGTGTTAGAGTTGTACTCGCTACAGGGTGTACTTTGAGGGTTTGTGACTCTGCAGATCGTTTACATGCATAAAAAGCTACATAACACACAAGGGCACGGGTAATAACTGGAAAAGAATGACATGGGACCTTTAAATGTTAAGAAGCCCTCAGACGCTGTTTCTTGCAAGATGTTGCGTTTTGCCCCCGCGAAAATGTCATTGCAGTATCATTACTTTTACATAAGAAGGTGCTGTACATTTTTCTGTTAATACTTGTGAACGTTTACTTAAATAAGGTTTGAATGCAAGATTTTAATTTGTAACGGAGTATTTTCATTCTATAGGCATAGTGTATCTGTGAACGATGCCAAATACAATTCGTTGTTTACATTGCAGCTACTGCTAAACTGGAACTGGAAAGGGGCTGGGCTACAGAAGGTGAATTGAGACAACAAAAATACACAATAGGTGGGACTAAAAGATAATATGAAAGTAAAAACAAAGGCATTAATTAGGGCTGCAAAATATCTCCCATTTTAATGGTGATCAGATTTTGAAATGCTAATACTTAACCGTTATTTCTGACTGTGTGTTTCCTGTTACCTGCAGACGTCCAGCTACTGGTGGTGGTTAAAGAAGAGGTTCTCCCTGACCAGCAGGATTGGAGCACCAGTCTGAACCAGGAGGACCCAGAGCCCCCCCCACACATTAAGCAGGAACAGGAGGAACTCAGGATCAGTCAGGAGAGAGAGCAGCTTCAGGAGCTGGAGGAGGCTGATATCACCAAGTCCACTTTCACTCCTGACCCTGTGAAGAGTGAAGATGATGAAGAGAAACCTCAGTCCTCACAGCCTCATCAAAGACAAACTGAACACATGGAAACAGAAGCTGATGGAGATGACTGTCGAGGACCAGAACCAGCCAGGAACTCAGATCCAGAGAGCAGTTTACAACCAAAGACTGAGTACGCCACTGGAGACTGTTCTGAACCTGACACTGGAGACTCTACTGAACCTGATACTGAACACAGTGCTGATTGGAAGGAGACCAGAGAATCTGCTTCAGCCTCAAAATCACTGAAAAATAGACAAGAATCTCTCATTGATTCAAGCCGTAGTGCTGGAAAGAAACAATTTGGCTGCTCTGTGTGTACCAAATCTTTTGCATGGAGTCAAAATTTAAAGGAACACATGAGAATCCACACAGGAGAGAAACCCTTTAGCTGCTCGGTTTGTACCAAATATTTTGCATTGAGTCAACATTTAAAGACACACATGAGAATCCACACAGGAGAGAAACCATACAGATGCTCAGTCTGTAAGAAATCTTTTTCACAGAGTGGAAGTTTAAAGGAACACATGACAATCCACACAGGAGAGAAACCCTTTAGCTGCTCGGTTTGTACCAAATCTTTTGCATGGAGTCAAAATTTAAAGACACACATGAGAATCCACACAGGAGAGAAACCCTTTAGCTGCTCGGTTTGTACCAAATCTTTTGCAGTTAGAGACAGTTTAAAAAAACACATGAGAATCCACACAGGAGAGAAACCATACAGATGCTCAGTCTGTAAGAAAGCTTTTTCACAGAATATACATTTAAAGGAACACATGAGAATCCACACAGGAGAGAAACGATACAGCTGCTCAGTCTGTAAGAAAGCTTTTTCACAGAGTAGAGGTTTGAAGACACACATGAGAGTTCACACATGAGAAAAATCTGTCTGACTGGATTAACATTGTCGCACAACATTCATAAAATACTTAAGTGAACTCCATCTTTATCAACATAAGTGGACAATATGTTTAATGTTTTTGTCATACTGATTTTCTGATTCATACATTAACCACTGACTGTTGATGAACCATTTTATTTTGCATTGAGGGCTCCAAGTTTCCATATAGAGATATAGGATGATTTGATGCATTGTTCTTTATTTCTAAATGTTTGGTATCATTGCTATCCTGTTAATGAGCCCTGTTTTACATAAATGTACCTGTTATCTGATTGTTTTTGCCTCTGTAACTGTAAGGGAAGTAGGGCTGCACGATATATCGTGTCGTGAGGATAATCACGTTATGCGCATGCAGGACGATTTTTTATTTAATTTAATTTATTTTTTAGGACGTGCGATAATAAGTCGGCAAATTAACTCAAACACGTCATATTACAATTATTTTGCTGCTTGTTACAAAATGAAAACTCGCGCGGCTCTCATGTCAGGGGTACTTGAGTGAGTGACATGCAGGCTCTGCATGCACAGCAAACCACCAATCACAATCATTCTTGATCAGATCACAGCAGGATAACCGAGCTAGCTCAGCTTGTTGCTCTGATAACTTAAGATCCAGAAGTCTGACTAAAATCCTTCATCCGGTTAAATATCGTTAAAAAAAGACCAATTGTATAGCATGAAAGTTCAAGAAAGGATAGCTTGCGGACAAAAAAAAACTGTCTTTTCTTCAATTCCTGTATTGTTTCATATCGCAATATATATCGCAGAGGAAAAAAATATTGCAATGTCAGTTTTTTCCAATATCGTGCAGCCCTAAAGGGAATACATTTGCCTATTTTGTATCCTGATGACCTAATGCCGTTACATGTAATACGTTGCTCTCTAAGCCTGATTTCACCCACCTGCAACCGATTCGCTAATAATCACAAATGTTCATTTCTTTGACCCCTTGACTCGACTATTTCTTGTTTAATAATCGTTACATGTCCTCAGGACCAAGTTCCCGTTTCCTGCCTTTCACCTGCTGATCACCCACTGCTCATTTAAGGTGGACTGACCTTTACAATGGACCAGCTAGTCTTATGGCGCATTTCCACCACACGGTCGGCCTCGGCCTCGCTCGGTACTGCTAGGCCGTGTTGGGCCTTGTTAGGGCCGGCTCACTTCATGCTGCGCTTCCATTACAGTTTAGGAACTGGGGTAGTATTGTGACGACCCCTGCCTTGTTGTCTCCTGTGGTGTGCATGGCCCTTTAATGTTTCTCCTCTGCTTGAGACGCCCTGATTGGGGACACCTGACGCCCTGATTGAGGACACCTGACGGCTGGCGGAGGATTAAGAGGCCTGGGCCAGAGTCTTGTGGCGCGTTTCCACTACACGGCCTCGCTCGGCCCCGCTCGGTATGGCTGGGCCTCGTTAGGACTGGCTCACTTTACGGCGCATTGCCATTACAGTTTAGGAACTGGGGCAGTATCTATAGTAACGCAGTGTAGGCGGAGCCGTGACGTGGTCTTCAGAGGACCCCAGAAAAACAACACAGCCGTTAGCTGTTAGCACTCAGAGCTCACAGCTCCTCATATATGTTCAGAAACTAGACAAAAGTTAAACAAGTACAAACCACAGACTGCCTGTGTCATGGTGAATACAGTCGCTGCTTTATTTATGTCTGTATAGGCCGTTGTTGTGAGTGTGGACGGTCGGGGCATATACTGCGTTAGCTTAGCCAATCTCCATTTAGAAAACAAGCATTTTAAAAGGTTTTTCCCCTGCCGTCTGTCTGCAGACTTGACAAAGCATTAATTCATTGTTTTTACTAACCGGTATCAGTATGTTGTTACTTCAGCATCATTTTGAAACGTGTATTACAATTAAATCACGGTCAAATATGTCCATCTTGTTGTAGTTGTTGCCCCCTTGCCAGCGACGCTCTCTCTAGTTTAGCATACTCAGCCCGACTCAGCCTCGTTGCCTCTGGCCCTGGCCCCACGATTTTATGAGGCCAGAAAAACTGTGAATTAGGACCCGCCGGCCGGTACTAGGCCAAGTGGAAACGCAACCAAAGACGGGCCGCTGACGTCACAGCCCTCTTAAACCGGGCTGCGGGCTGTAGTGGAAACGCGCCATTAATCTCTCTCTCCCCGCAGAGGACCGGACCTCGGAGAGCAGCCACGTCGCCTATGTTTTTTTGCTTTGCTTTTTTGTTTGTCTTCGGACACATTAAGTTTTGCTAAATAAATACCTTTTTTACATATTCTTGTCCTTCCCACGCTTTTTTGTTATGGCTAAGAGCCAGGCCATGACAGTATCTATAGTAACGCAGTGTAAGCGGAGCCGTGACGTCATTGTTGTGGAGATCCAGCATAACACAACAGGAAAGAATGAAACCGAGAGGAATCAATAAAACACAAACACAGATATAGCTGATAAGTAATTATTATTTAGTTGTTGCAACAAACAAACAATAATGGGAAGTACATCACCTGCTGCCACAGCAGCCAATGGCAGAAATGCCCCCAAGAACAGAAGAAATACAGGGCTATATATACTTTTCTAAATGACACACGAACATGTTCCCCAAACATGTTTAACACACACACATTGTATCATGCAGCCAACCACACAAATGTCACATGTTTTTCTCTCTGAAAGCTATACCTGTATATATTTAAACGTCATCATCTCATGACATCTTTAGGATTAGTTAACTAACAAAGGTTAACTGTTTTTATAACCCGAGGCCTTCTCTGAACTTCCTATACCCTCGGTGTCAGCTCACTTAAAATGAATACATCTATTGATAATTCAGAACGACCATTGTCTCTCTAACTGTGTGTGACCCAACACAGTAACACACATCATATGGAATACCATGTGATCATTAATGAATATCAGAAATACGCTGTATTAAACATTCTGCCATAACATCATCTTCAATGAGAACCCCAGAAAAACAACACAGCCGTTAGCTGTTAGCACTCAAGCTCACAGCTCCTCATATCTGTTCAGAAACTAGACAAAAGTTAAACAAGTACAAACCACAGACTGTCTGTGTCATGGCGAATACAGTCGCTGGTTTAATTATGTCTGTATAGGCCGTTGTTGTGAGTGTGGACGGTCGGAGCATATATTGCGTTAGCTTAGCCAATCTCCATCTAGAAAACACGCGTTTTAAAAGGTGTTTCGCCTGCCGTCTGTCTGCAGACTTGTCAAAGCATTAATTCATGGTTTTTACTAACCGGTATCAGTATGTTGTTACTTCGGCATCATTTTGAAACGTGTATTACAATTAAATCACGGTCAAATATGTTCATCTTGTTGTAGCCCCCTTGCCAGCGATTCTCTCTCTAGTTTAGCAAACTCAGCCCGACTCAGCCCTGTTTGTTGGCCCCGATAGAACCACGATTTTGTCGGGCCAGAAAAGAGGTGAAAAAGTAGCCCCGGGCCGGAACTAGGCCAAGTGGAAGCGCAACCAAAAACGGGCCCGGCACGACAGGGCACGCTTAAACCGCGCTCCGCGCCATGGTGGAAATGCATTAGTGTCTTAATGCAAACGTTTTGTAAAGTGATGCTCGACCAAAAACGTGCTGTTGGGTTGTGTGCTCTCTGCAGGACAGTGTCTGTACTCAAAGATTGTTTATGAAATGAAAGCTTTACTCTGTTTTTGTTGTCCAAACGACGCCAACAGAACGATACGTCTTCTTTCCAGCAGATGGCATAAATGTTACATCATCCAGTTCAACTGTCATCCACATATTAATAATTCAAGAAATGTGTAAGATATGGCTAGTAATTGACTATTTCAACTAGGGCTGTCAAGTTAACACGTTAATAACCCCACAAATTATTTTAACGTGCGATTAACGCATGTATATTTGTCCTCGGCCCGCCCCGTAGTTTCAGAGCCCAAAGGCTTGACGTTGTTGTGGTTAGTTGGATGGTGGGAGATTCTAGCGAGAGATATGGATAAAAAGAAAAGGTGTTTTAAACAGCAAGCCAAGCCCACAGCTGATGCTGACAGCCAGGCGCGCCGGATTCATTTTAGAAGTGGGGGGGCCCAAAAAGTGCGTGTGTATGTGTTGTGTTGAGAATATTCAGGAGAATATTTGTCATTGTTCCAATGATAATAAACAAACATTTGCATAAAGCAAATTTGTCCACTCATATGTTGATAAGAGTATTAAAAACTTGAAAAATATCCCTCTAAGGTACATTTAGAACAGATACAAAATGTGCGATTAATCGCGATTAAATATTTTAATCTACTGACAGCCCTCATTTCAACCAAATGTGAAGAGGTTACAGTTTTCAGGCCATGTCCAATATGTTTATGTTTTGTTTGATTAAATCTACTGAAATTGGCATTCAATACAAATGTATTGCACAATAGCTGTGCTTTATTTTAACTGAGCTATGCCTGTGGCAAGCTATTAACAGGCATTACACTGTGCCTTGTCTTTCTCTTTTTTAGTGTAGTGGAGCCTCACTTAGAGCGTTTACCGCGATCCATCTTTGGTGTTATGAAGTGACTGAGCACGTGAACTGTCTACGGGAGGGCGGGGGGAGCCTCGCTGCGGGGCAACTGTGGACCTCTGTCGCCTGTCAGCGCAACTTACAAATTTCGCGTTCGCTTGATGCTAGGCGATCCCTCGCCATGGAACACGATGATGTCATAACACCAACTGACATACTCAGAACGCCACCAAACTTCACATGATGGTTAACACTGCGGCCCTGAACAGCTCTACGTCAAATTTGATGTTACTTAATATGGCGTTACCATGGCAACGCATCCCTCGCCATAAAACACGGTGTCGCTGTAACTCCAATGAACACGGTCCCATCGTCCCCCAATCTTCACTTTTATATCACCGGTCCATGCCTCAACAGCTCTACGTGAAATCTGAGATCTCACCGTATGCCGTTTCCATGGCAACGCATCCCTCGCCATAAAACACAATGTTGTCTTAAGTCAATGGAAAATGGTCCAAACTGCACCACACTTCAGATGATGGCTAATGGTCCGGCCCTCAACAGCTCTATGCCAATTATGGGATGTCATTATATGCCGTTTCCATGGCAACGCATCCCTCGCCATAAAACACAATGTTGTCTTAACTCAATGGAAAAGGTTCCAAACTGCACCAGACTTCAGATGATGGCTAATGGTCTGGCCCTCAACAGCTCTACGTGAAATCTGAGATCTCACCGTATGCCGTTTCCATGGCAACGCATCCCTCGCCATAAAACACAATGTTGTCTTAAGTCAATGGAAAATGATCCAAACTGCACCAGACTTCATATGATGGCTAATGGTCCGGCCCTCAACAGCTCTACACCAATTATGGGATGTCATCATATGCCGTAGCCATGGCGACAGATCCCTCGCCATGAAACACTGTGTTGTCCTAACTCACTGGAAAACGTCCAAACGGCACCAGACATCAGATGATGGCTAATGGTCCGGCCCTCAACAGCTCTACGCCAATTATGGGATGTCATCATATGCCGTTTCCATGGCAACGCATCCCTCGCCAAAAAACACAATGTTGTCTTAAGTCAATGGAAAATGATCACCTCAATATGACAATAGTGAGTTTTCCTCTAAAGCTGTTGCCATGGCAACGCATCTCTCGCCGTTAAGCACGATATTGATATAACTCCTGTGTAAATGGTAAAAAAGTGTTCAAACTTTACATGTGTGCTAACGGTACAGCCCTAAAGACATATATGTGTCAGTTTTGAGATTTCGTCAAATGCCATTGCCATGGTAACAAAATGGTGGCCGTGAAACATGGTTTTCTCATAACTCCAGTTAACATGCTCCAAACGGCCCAGAACTTCACAGGTTTGATAACGATGCAGCCCTCAACACATCTAGGCGTATTATGGGGTGTCATCAAATGCCGTTGCCATGGCGACAGATCACTCCCCATCAAACACAATGTTTATGATACTGCTGTAAATCCCATGTACGTTGTCCGATCGGCCTGAAACTTCCCACGTTTGCCAGCGGCCGAGTCCTCGAGACACCTAGACACACACCTCGACGTGCGGACAACAGCCTGCGGAGCGTCGAAGACCCGCTCAACGCTGCTTGCAGCTTTAATTATTATTATTATTATTTAGACGCTTCTTGTGCGACTTGTGTTTTGTTTCGGTAAAAATGGTTCGTATCATCAGTTAGCTGAGTTTCTTCCCGTTAGGTGGGTATGACACATTCATAGGTTTTTAAATGTTAAGAAGCCCTGAGACACAGTTTCGCGGGCGGGGGCTCTCGGGCTTAACAGGTTAACAGGTTAAGGAAATCACATTCCTTACAAAGTACTTCATATTCTACCAGATGTAAAGTTTTGTTGTCAAAAATTTGTTTTTTAAGAAACCATCTAAGAATACCCCTTTAAACCATATATTGTCACAAGAACAAAGGGTCAATACAATATTATAACCCTCCTATACAACTTCAAAAGGCATCCTTAAATGTCATAAAACCATATTATATCGCAAGAACAAAGGGTCTATAAAGTATTATTACCTACATATACAACTTCAAAAGACATCCTTAAATGTCAGAAAAACATATATTACCACAAAGGGTCAATAAAGTATTATCAGCCCCCCACTAGACAACTTTAGAAAATTACATCCTTAAATGTCATATAACCATATTATATCGCAAGAACAAAGGGTCAATAAAGTCTTATGACCCCCCTATTTAAGAACAATACTTTATAGGGGGCAATACAACAACAATAGGTGAGCAAATAAGTCCTAAAACAAATATTGACAACAATGGTTTACTAGGGGGGACACTACAACAGGTTCACAGACAAACGGTCAATAAAGTCTTATGACCCCCCTATTTAAGAACAATACTTTATAGGGGGCAATAAAACAATAAACAGCTAAACAAACAAGTCATAACAAGAATGAAGACAATGGTTTATTAGGGGGGCACTACAACAGGTGCACTGACACCTGTCACATCAAAGGGATTTAGGTTTTATGGGGGTCATAAAAATCACTCAACATGTCATAAATACCAAAGTGACACATACCCTGTTCTTTCAACTACTAATTTCTTCCATTAACTGGGGGTTCCCTCCCGTTAACTGGGGGTATTTCTGGTCACGTTAGCACACATGCAGCGTTCAGTGGGGCGATGCAGGGTTTGGTGAAGCCGTCAGCGAAGCCCCCGCCCTCCACCAGCTCCGGCCTGCGGTTGCACATGGGGCAGATCTTGTTGCGCTCCTGCGACGCTCGAATCCAGACGATGAGGTTCCAGCGCCGGCCCGAGGAGATGGGCAGGGCCCCGTGCATCTGCTGGCCCCGGTGCAGGAGACCCTCGCTCACCCTGTGCTCCACCTCCCAACACTGCATCTCACTTAGAGCTACCTGCAGAGACATAAACACCAATAACCAGCATCAGTGGTGAAGAGCAATGTTCCCAAATACCACTGTTCCCAGTTTCTGTCCCACTAACCAGTCCTTAAACACTACAGAGCCCAAACTGTGTTCCCGTTAGTGTTTACTTCCTGTTTACCTTCTCCTACTGTTCCCGTTAGTGTTTACTTCCGGTCTGTCTTCTTCTGCTGTTCCCTTAAGTGTTAACTTCCTGTCTGTCTTCTTCTACTGTTCCCTTTAGTGTTTATTTCCTGTCTGTTATATAAAAATACTCATAGCAGAAATGTCACTGTCCTACACATCATTTGTTTACAATGCCCGCGATATAATACAATTGGCCAATGGTAAACAAAATTAAAACACAGCATATAAAGTAGATATTAGGTTAAGTGAAGGTTAAAGGATTTTAATATTTGAAGGTTTACACTGACTTTTGCTTCTATTATTTTTGGGACAGAGTTAAAACTAAAAATGGTCCTGGAGTTTTAAAACCCAGAATGTGAATTAGCACTTAAATCTACTACATAGTTTATTTTTGAAAGACAAATTTAGCAAATGCACATGCTGTTAGATAATATATTGGCACAAGGCATTCAAAACATTCAATGTTTTCTTAAAGTCTGTGTCACTTTAAGGTACGATGCCAAAGGTGATTTCAAAACATGTTACCAATCATTTTTGAAATTCTACTCTGCAACGTCAAAATTGTAATGCCAATTCTCATGTCTTACCATTTTTCATGACTAATTATACCAATTAAGGCCTCATTTTAAGATGCCTTTTAAGGAAACCCTGAGTATAACCCGGGGGTGTAGGTGTGGGTAGTATTACAAGTATATATATTCACCTGTCTCATATCCCCAAAATAAAGGTTTCCCTCTGTGAAGTCCTTTCCGAGGGAAACGTTCAGCGTGACCTCTGCGTTGTCGTAGTGGTAGCTCAGGTCCCGGTCTTCGTCCATGTCGTATTTCACCACGAAGGCCTTGTGGCTGTCCAGGCTGCCCCCCCCACAGTCGGGGTAGAGCAGGGAGGTGAGCGGCTGCAGGTAACGCTGGCGGAGCGGCGTGATGAAGCCCTCGTCGAAGCCCAGTTCATTCAGCAGGATCTGGAGGACATTCATGAATAACACACTTTCAGACTAGAGGTAAGAAAGCAGCTAAAACGCAGGAGTTTATTTGACTAACTTTGTCTGTTTGGGTCTGTAGATTTCTCCTGAATTCACCAACAGTTAGGATCACATGAAGCCTAATTTGCATATTTAGACATGAAACGTCAGAAAACTTGTAAAAACTTGATTTGAATATGCAAACAAAATAAAACAATACTTTTTAACATGGATTTACCAAATGTTCACAATTCTGTTCTGGAATACTCCGTAAATAAAACATATTTGATTAGAAAATGCCTAATTTACACATATAAACATAATATTTCATAAAAGTTGTAATACAAAAAGTGAGGACGTTTTATAGTGATATCTATTAGTTAAATATTTGACCCTATTCACATGTAGTGTTCCTGTCATGACCCTTATATTTATATAAAAGTCCTCGCACGAAACCTCTGATATTTCATCGAGCTTCTCATATTTCCTGACTGAGGGACTACAGGAGGCCAAAGATCAAAATCTCATGGCACCATAAGTATTAAATGTGAATGTGCAGTGAATAAATAGTGTTTTGGAGGTTGAATTACCCCGTAGTGGTTCATGGTGTTGGGTCTTCCTTTGGGGGCGGAGGACTGCTCAAAGTGCTCCAGCTCCTCCACCAGCTGCTCACAGAAGCTTCTCTCAAACACCGGGAAGCGATAAACTCGGGCAGCTTCAACAGAAACATGGGAATCAATGGTTATAAAGGGGGGAAACAGGTGCAGGGGGGATTGTTTTGTATTTAGTTTTGTTCATTATTAGGCCACTAGAGAAGAGGGTTTCTGTTCCTTTAATAAGTAATTAAAATGTTATCCGCCTTTATTTATATCCTGCTTTAAAAATACTGTTTGCTGAATCCTTTTAATTTGAGATCGTCATTAAAACAACTTCAATTTTACCAACTCCATCATCCTAAAAGGGAACATTTTTACAAATGTTTTTGTATGAGAGCTAATACTTCCCATGTTTTTGCTTTTTTAATACATTTAAAAATGGATTTTAAGACATTTGTATGCCCTGTATAACCAAGCCTTACGTGATAGTATCTGTACACTTGGGATTCAACCACATTTTTTTAATAAAATGATATTTTAAATATAATTTTGAACTAAGACATAGCAAGCATAACAGTATGTATACTCTTTAAAGTCAACAGAGAAAAATGGGAATTATTAATTTGTGTTGCGTCAGCTTCACCTTTCAACGTCTTTGTAATGTTTATAACTCACTACAGGAAAGGGAACACCCTAAAAAACATAATAGGGCCCTTTTAATATTTGGTTCAACTGTTAATTTCACTGTCTTTGTAACATATTTAAAATGTATTTCAGGACTTTTTTATATCCTGTATAACCGGGACTTGCATGGCACATGGCGTAATCTTCAGTCAACCAACAAATAAAATGAAATCTACTGTAATTGACATTAAAAGTGCACATTATTCACGAAGAGGTCAAAGGTGAACCTCTCACCTGCCTCCTCCTGCAGCAAGTCTCCGAGAGCCCCCCCCCTGACGGCGCTGACTCGGCAGAAATCCACTATCTGCTTGAACTTTGGAGTGAGGTAGGACTCCTGAGGAGAGAGTGGGGGGGGGGGGTTGCAGGTGTGTTTCAGCGATGTGTTACTGTGTGCACACATGCTGAGTTGTATACTCGATTCTGATTGTTCATTTTGGACTTTCCAGAGGTTGTCAATGCAGCTAGCAGACCGTTACTAAGGAGAACAGACCGTTGCTAAGGAGAACTCACTGCTAATAATCCCTGCCTTAACCTGTTAATCTGTTTTTCAGGTCTCAGGCTCGAAAATGACATTCCCAGAACAAATGACTATATCTTCACTTCTAAAAGGGGTAAATTAATAATCTTTTTTTCTCAAAGCAATGATACACCTGTGAGTTGGATTTAGAAGAGTCAGAATCAATATAGAATTGTTTTATTTTAAATTCAGATTGAACATATTAAAACATGTAAATGATAATGTCCGTCCAAAAAACATTACTTATAGTGAAAACCACCCTTGAATGATGGGATCGGAGACTAAAAGCTTTAGGAATCCAAACTATAACATATACTAAGTACCCTGTATCAAGATTGATGCAAAACAAGTGACATTTGACCTTTTTAGAGAGGTTTAGAAGAAAAACACTTCTGGGGTCATTTGGGTGCATTTGCCATATCTCTGGCCCCCTTCGGTCGATTTTGATGATTGACATCTCTTTTGAACCGTTAGAGCCAATAGAATCAAGGGGAAGTTCCTAAAATCCATCTAAACATTACCCATTGGTGAATGAGTGATGCGTAGCCAGAATGCCCAAAACCGGAAGCTGCCATACACTCTGGTAGCTATGATAGCAGCTATATGAAAACTCCGTTATTGACATAAATATGGTGATGGATTATCAGTAATCATTTCAAAGTGACACAGACACATTGGATTAACCTTCAGCCGCGTTTTTCTCGTTTTAATGCCATTGAACACAACTTTTGATCAGAAACAGCAAAAGGTAAGACATATTTGCTGTATTTGCTCCGTAAAGCTACGTCGTGTGATGTCTGGGTTTGCTTCCCATGCCACGATCACTCAGGGCTCATTTAGACTCTTCTTGTGAGACTTGTGTTTGGTTTCGGTAAAAATGGTTTGTCGTCAGTTCGCTGAGTTTCTTCCCGTTAGGTGGGTATGACACATTCATAGTTTTTTAAAGGTTAAAGGTAGGGTAGGTAAGTTTGAGAAACCGGCTCGAGATACACTTTTTGTTATATTCCATGGAATGCTCTTAACATCCCGATAGCAATGAATATCTGAAGTCCTTTGACAAAAAATCCATAAAAAAATGTCATCTGTGGAAGCCGTAGTACTGTAAAAAGTACGACCAATCATTTTAGCCGGCCCGGCTAAAATAACTGGATGTCCTACCTGCCTGTCAGCCTTCCATCTGTGCACAAACTTATCTCGTGCCCTCATTGGTCATGTGCGCGTTCGTGTGTGTTGGAGGAGGGGCTCTATAAGGAAGTGGCAGATTTTCTCCGGTTGTGTATTTTCAAATTCTAGCGATCTCGAGCCGGTTTCTCAAACTTACCTACCCTACCTTTAAGAAGCCCTGAGACACAGTTTCGTGAAAAAAAGCAATGTTTAGGCACATATTATAGCTCTCAGATATATATAAAATATATAAAAAACATGTCTATGAAGTGTTTTGCTCAAAATACCAAACAGATCATGCATTCTAGCCTCAAATCCCTCTATTTCAGCCCTGTTACTAAAGTGCTGATTCTGGGTCCGTAGCTTAATACTCAGCTAAATTCTGCTGTGATTAAACACCATATCATGTTCCAAACCACATCAAGGATTATTTCTGAAACAGTATGGAGCTCAAACTCTTTTTCTCTCTCAGGTTTACCACAAGGTGAGTTCCTTTTTATTTCCTGCTTCTTTACACATACTCTCTCCAGTACAGGTTAGCTCTGAGTGATGGCAATGCTTGCTAATCTAAACAAAGACCATATTACGTCCAAAACACTTCGCTCATTGTTTCTGATAGCGAAGTTTCTGATAGGGCCGTGGGTCTAAAGCCCGCCCACATTTCAGATATTACGTCATAACGGCAGAAAATCTGGATCAGCTCCGTTGTTAGCTCGTTTTTAGAGATTTAGGTACGGTGGAAACGAGAGAGGGTTTTCACTTTGTCCCCCACACCGGGGACAAATATGTATGTATAAAAGACATGAAAAAGTGCATTTTGCATGATAGGAGACCTTTAATAACGATGAGGTGTTATGTACCTGCAGGTGGTAGACGTGCGGATGCAGAGGCCGGTACGTGTCTTTTATAGCAGCAGCTCTCTCTGCACACGTCACACTAAGACGCCTTCGCCGGTCCACTTCCTGTGAAATCTAAACAGGAAAAGTCGTGATGAGTTTGAGTACTTTTACTTTTACTCAAGTACAAGATCTGAGTACTTCTACTTTTACTCAAGTACAACATCTGAGTATTTCTTCCACCTCTGCTCCTGAGGCACATCAAAAATAAAAATAAAAGTTCTCACCTTGTTGAACACATCCTCAAACTGTGCGTCCGTCACACAGCCAAGCCTCCTCAGCACCTGAGTATCAATAATGAAGATAATCAGAGGTGGGAAGTAACTAAGTACATTTACTCAAGTACTGTACTTAAAGGTGGGGTAGGTAATTTTGGAGAAACCAGCTCGAGATCGCTAGAATTTGAAAATACACAGCCGGAAAAAATCTGCCACTTCCTTACAGAGCCCCTCCTCCAACACACACGAACGCGCACATGACCAATGAGGGCACGAGATAAGTTTGTGCACAGATGGAAGGCTGACAGGCTGACAGGCCATACAGTTATTTTAGCCGGGCCGGCTAAAATGATTGGTCGTGCTTTTTACAGTATTACGGCTTCCACAGATGACATTCTTGTATGGATTTTTGGTCAAAGCACTTAAAATATTCATTGCTATCGGGATGTTAAGAGCATTCCATGGAATATAACAAAAAGTGTCTCTCAAGCCGGTTTCTCAAACTTACCTACCCTACCTTTAAGTACAATTTAGAAGTACTTGTACTTTACTTGAGTATTTCCATTTTATGCTCCTTTGTACTTTTACTCCACTACAGTTCCGAGGTAAATGGTGTACTTTTACTCCACTACATGTATTTAATACCTTTAGTTACTTTGCATGATGAATGATGTGAAATATAATCAAGTGTTAAATCAGACTTGAGTTCCACCTGGAGTAAATTCACAAGCTACCCTGCAGTATACAGAGTCATTAAAGCTCCCATGTCATGCTTTTCCGGTTATTACCCGTCCCCTTGTGTGTTATGAAGGTTTTTATGCATGTAAACGGTGTGCAGAGTCAAAACCCTCAAAGTACACCCTGTAGCGAGTAAAACTCTAACACAGAAAATACCTCCCCAAAACGCCTCGTTGGAGATACGTCACTGCCCATTTGAGTCTTCCATTTAGTTCCGGGTACGGCATGATGTCATGCGGTACCCGGAACTAAATGGACCAATCCCGAAGAGCTATGGCCACACCCAGCGGCGCTGGCCGCACCCTCTGCCAGCCTAACATTTACTGTTGGAAGCTCTGGTTCAGTTCACAATCGATCCAGTCATGCCACTGCCAAGGACCTGTTTCCTGAAATGTGAGGAGAAATCTGAGCTGTTTGTCCTACCGACGGAAGAACCACGACGAAGTCAGTGGTTGAAATGTCTTTTTAACACTGTTCCTTCAGAGGTTCGAAGAACCGGCATTTCACAGACGAAAGCTTCCAAAACATTGCCCAGTTTGAGGCCGGATATGCACAGCTTGTTTGGACCGTTTGGAGCAGGGGAAGATTCGGGTACACAACCTGTAAGTTTGCATTGTTATTTGTGTATTTATCAAACAAGACTGTTTAAATGTGTAAACTGTGTTGGACTGCTAAGCCATTGACACAGTGCTAACTAAGTTGCTAGCGTTTCCATATATCAACTCTAATATCAGCAGATGGCCTTGCATACATGTATCTCATAGCAGGAGAATGTCTGCATTCACACACAAAATACCTATTGACAGTATACTCCGGGTGATTTGCTGTGCGGTCAGTCGCGAAACGTAATTACATTATAGCTGGCGTAGCGTGTATGCTACCGATCTAACCCACGGAGCTAGACCTAGGTTTGGTCGGAAAAACATTTTTGTTATGCTACGTTGCTAGCGTTTAAATATATCAACTACAATGTCAGCAGATGGCCTTACATGTTTGTCATGGCAGGAGAATGTCTGCAGTCACACACACCGGGTGATTTACCGTACATTGTGACAGTACATGTACATACTGCATGTATAGCTCACGAGGTTAGCTGTATGCTAGCGCAAAACAATGTATTCATGCAAGTTACAATGTATGACCGAACGTAGCAGAATACCCGTATACGATTGCAATTATAAACACGTTATTGCTAGCCTAATATGAACCACTAGCTTTTGTTCATAGAAGTTTTATTACACTCCATTATAGTTGCCGTTCCTCCAAGCTAACGTTCATAACGTGTTAGCTACCAAGGTAAACAAAGCTAGGTTAGCATATTAGCAGGCAAGCTGTTCATTAGATAGATCCACACTCCTACCACAACTACTACTAACGAATCTAAAACAACTAAGTTTCTCTAATATTTTGTGATTTGCATTTGATTTCGTCCAGCCAGATCCTGGCGGACAATACATGACGGGGACGGGATTCTACTACTACTGAGGCCTCGTGCTAAAAGGCACCGGCTGCGCCCAGGCAAGATGCGAGGAGGAATGGATGATATACCGTGTGTATATATGTATATTTATGTTCATTTTGTACATTTCTAAAAATAAAGTTGAATGGAAATACTTAGTAGGCCTATCCTTTCTTCCCTGAATTATTTGCTCCTATAACATATCATTCATATATAGCAAACCATGATTTGATTTCTCATCAAACAGTAGTAGTTTATTACAGGTAAAAATAACTTACTCTTTGTTATGACCGGCTCGTAGGCCACAACGGAAAGGCAAGGAGACATACACGAGTTTACAAAACCACGGCACATTTATTGTGGTAAATGCAGAGATAGGTGGTCGGGGAGAGAATCGCTGGGCCGCTGGGATTAATAGCACCGGCTACGGAGGTGTCCGTGATCGCGCTGATTAGCCTCTTCAGCTCCACCCCACCGTAAGACCTGCAACTCCCCTGCACAAAGGCCCTGGGGCCGTCACACTCTTCTATAACAACAGTTGTAGGTTCAGTTCGGTTAGTTAGCGTATAAAATATCAGCTGTACCGACGCCATTATTACACTGATGTTCCCCGAAAAAAGCGGGCGGAGCCTCTCTGGTGGTTGACTAATCAGAACAGAGTGGCCGAGCTGACCAATCGGAGCACACTAGGCTCACAGGGAGGGGGGGGGCAAGAGCTCCAACGAGTCGTTTAGTGGAGAGAGTGAATACTGCTGAATACACATGCTTGACAGAGATGCTGTATGCGAAACCAATGTGAGTTTGGAAAATTGCACAGTATAAATCTATTTTAGTATACCTCAACAATGTAATTATGATCAGTGGAAATGGCCATGACATGGGCCCTTTAAAACTAGCTGCACCTTTACCAGCTTTGATAACACTTTAATGATCAATCATTATAAAACATATCATATGTAATATTCTGAAATGGACCATTATTTGTTGTATACAAAATATTCATGGGCTTGAATAAATAAAAAAACGGTTTACTCATTGAATGATTGTCCAGTCTGAACTATCGCGATATTATGAACTGTTTACGCACTGAATGATAGTCCAGTCTGAACTATCGCGATATTATGAACAGTTTACTCACTACGCCATAGTCCCGTCTGAACTGCTGCTCGGAGACGAAGCGGACATGGAGCTTGTATTCCTCCAGAAAGATGTTATCAGTTGTGAAACAGTTACAGATATAAAACTGACGATCCTCGTTTGTCATGTTAACCCGTTTATAATCTAATATGTTGATAAAAACGTGCAAACAAACGCAAAAATAACCAACTGACAAGCTCAACGGCTGTTTTTAGCAAGTAGCAGGCAACAAACAGTATACTTCCGGTTCGAGGTTTTCAAAATAAAAGCTACTTTTGTAAAAATACAGACTTACATGTTATTACATCCAAACTTTTAAAGTGTACAGTTTCTCACTTGTGAGATTTAAATGCAACATATTTTAGGGAATTACCATATATTTGATTACAAACTTTGTTCATTTATATACTCTATTTATTTCCGTATTCATTTACTTAAACCCTGACTCATGTATTAATTTAATATATGTATTTATTTATTAATGTATTTATACTTGTGTCATTTTGTAATTTATCAAAAACATTGTTTACATTATTTTGTTCATCTGGAGTTTACATGAAGTACCATTCACTGGCCAGAAGGGGGAGCTCATGCTAAACCAATAGAATACAAACTACGTTATTTAAAAAGCAGCAGAAGAAGAAGACAGACACGGAGCCTGGTGGGGATACTGGGAACAGAATGTGAGGGGGTGAGAGCTACCAGGAAGGCCATTATTAAGTATTTGAGTGAAACAGGATTGATTGGAAGAATTTAAAACAACGTAAATACAGTGGTATAATTCCACAAGTGGTGATAGGATGATATGGTGATACACACTCTTGTACAGTAGGTGGCGGTATGCACCTTAAAGTTGTTTGCAATCCGCCAAAAACCGAGAGAAGAAGAAGACAGACAGGCACAAGCCCAGTATTTTCATCCTGATTGTATTTTGGATGATTAGCAACATTAGCAGACGTTTTCATTGCTGCTAAACATGCCGATTAGTACTCTATAGCACATGTTGTTTACCTAGCGTCATACTCGCTGTTCACTTGAGTGATTTTCAGAGTAAAGCATGTTGAGCTCAGAGTCTCTGCAGGTCGCTGAGGAGGAGGTGGTGCTGGAGTCCAGCTCCAACAAACTGGGAGATATTTACACTTTTGTGGCTAAAGGATGCTTTCCTCACACCATGCATCCTCTCAGGAAGAAGAATCTCAAAAGATACGCTCAGAAGTTCATCATTGATGGTAAGGGGTTTGTTTTTCACAGCCTTGATTCAGGTCCGTAGTGCAACACACACTATATACCACGGTGAATTATGTCTCCCGTAATGTTCCACCACAACTGTGTGTATCAGGTGTTTCTAAACTGGCTTTCATATCGCCGAGTTACCCTGTGTTTTTGATGGAAGATAAATTATATAAGTCTACTTTGTTTGGACATAAGTATGCCAAACTGAGGAGCTGACTTCTACGGAAGAGGATAAGGGCCACATTTCTCCAAGACATTTGGGTCTGTGACCAAAAGTTAAAACAAAAACATGTGAGTTTTGACTTAAATCTCAGAATTCTGAAAAATAAAAATGTTTATATATTTCGATTTTTTTTGTCTCGGAATTCTGCCTTTAATCGCAGTCATGTTCTTCCTCCAAAGAAAATATTTTTCTCTGCAAATTTAATTATCTGATTCATCTTTTATTAAAGGTGGGGTAGGTAAGTTTGAGAAACCGGCTCGAGATACACTTTTTGTTATATTCCATGGAATGCTCTTAACATCCCGATAGCAATGAATATCTGAAGTGCTTTGACAAAAAATCCATTAAAAAAAGTCATCTGTGGAAGCCGTAATACTGTAAAAAGCACGACCAATCATTTTAGCCGGCCCGGCTAAAATAACTGGATGGCTTACCTGCCTGTCAGCCTTCCATCTGTGCACAAACTTATCTCGTGCCCTCATTGGTCATGTGCGCGTTCGTGTGTGTTGGAGGAGGGGCTCTGTAAGGAAGTGCCAGATTTTCTCCGGTTGTGTATTTTCAAATTCTAGCGCACTCGAGCTGGTTTCTCCAAAATTACCTACCCCACCTTTTGATTATCTGAATCTTATATTTGCATTTCATTTTTCCTGTTAGAATGCCTTTCAAAATAAACAAGGCAGGGTTACATACTTTATTTAGATTTGTGATGAATGTTAAATTACACGGCTTAATTGAATAATCGATTCTGATTGGTTAATTTGGAGATTGCAGAGGTTGTTAATACTCGATAACACACCGCTGCCAAGCAAAATAGTGCCCGGTGGAATTGACGATCGTTTTTAAGTCAATATAATCATTTTCAATTGATATTGTGAGTCAAGTCGTTGGTTTGTTAAGTATGTGGCCGTGAAATAGGCGGATAATGTGCAGCGAGGCGGTCATTATAGAGACATATCAACCTTAAGAGTTGTATTCATTATCCCTTACTTAAAACACAAAGTCTACAACCCAAAGCAGAACTTAAAATATGATTTTAAGGAATCTTCTATAATCCAAAATCTAATATTGTGTCTTCCTTCACTCAGAGGGGAAGCTGTACTACGTCGGGCCGAAGAAGGAGGAGAAGAGGGAGGTGGTGATCGAGGCGGAGAGGAAGAGGCAGATTTTCCTCGACTGCCACTTCAACGACATCGGTCATCACCTCGGCCAGAAGAAGACCGTGCACCGAATCCAGAGCAAGTACTACTGGCTGGGCATCATCAAGGATGTGGTGGACTGGGTACGTTCGTCTTTAATGCAGTGGTGCAGGAATGAGTCCTAAAACCAAGGGATGAGTCAGCATTGTATCCCTTCCTGTCCCCTGGTGTTGAAGTTTTTTCTGAATGTGTTTTAGGTTATTATCCTGAAATAAGGTCTGAGGTTGACACAAGCTGAAGAGATTTTCACTTTTAGTTTTACGACATAAAATACATCTGTAAATAACCCACTGTCGGTTGCTAACAAGTGTCTAAATGAGACGACGAAACGTCATCACGCCCAACATTAGCCACCTTTAGCTTAGCGGTGGTGACGTGAAGTCATGTGACCGTGCTGTAGTTCCTTTATAGCCCAACATTAGCCACCTTTAGCTTAGCGGTGGAGACGTGAAGTCATGTGACCGTGCTGTAGTTCCTTTATAGCCCAACATTAGCCACCTTTAGCTTAGCGGTGGTGACGTGAAGTCATGTGACCGTGCTGTAGTTCCTTATAGCCTGCAGTTAGCTTTTTCCTTACAAAATCATAAAGTGGTGTTAATATGTGGAGATTATCTTGCTGAACTAAACATGTCAGTATCATAAACGTTTGTTTGACTAAGAGATTATTTTCTGCAATAATCCAAAATCCCATTGGACCAGGGAGATGCTGCCTTCAGGGTCCAACACCTGCTCTACTCTATGACACTGTGACTTAATAGTTATATTAATATTTAACTTTGAACTGTGTCCTGTTTCAGATCAAAGTGTGTGACACCTGTCAGCACACAGAAAGGAGTAAAAACCTGGCCAGGACGGTCCGGCCCATTAAAGTGGACGCACCTTGGGAGATCGTTGGAATCGACATTATAGGTTTTTGCCTTCATTTAATTTCCTCAAATTATATTTATCTGCTGTTTTATTTCTTACTAAATGTTACATTGCCTTACCTCACCTTACCTCACCTTACCTCACCTTACCTCACCTTACCTCACCTTACCTTATCTCACCTTACCTCACCTTACCTCACCTTACCTCACCTCACCTTACCTCACCTTACCTCATCTCACCTTACCTTATCTTACCTCACCTTACCTTACCTCACCTTACCTTACCTCACCTTATCTTACCTCACCTCACCTTACCTCACCTTACCTTACCTCACCTTATCTTACCTCACCTCACCTTACCTCACCTTACCTTACCTTACCTTACCTCACCTTACCTTACCTCACCTTACCTTACCTTATCTTACCTCACCTTACCTTACCTCACCTTACCTTACCTCACCTTACCTCACCTTACCTCACCTCACCTTACCTCACCTCACCTTATCTTATCTTATCTTACCTTACCTCACCTCACCTCACCTTACCTGATCTTACCTTACCTCACCTTACCTGATCTTACCTTACCTCACCTTACTTTACCTCACCTCCCCTCACCTTATCTTCCTCTTCCTCTTCCTCAGGGCCTTTCCCAGAGACGCAGCAGGGGAACTCTAACGTCATAGTGCTCATCGATTACTTCAGTAAATGGCCCGAAGCTTTTCCGGTTCAGAGGACGGACGCTCTCTCTGTCGCAAAATGTATTTCCAAATGCATATACAGGTAGATACACTTCACAAGATCACCTGTAATCACACTTTACCTGACCAGGTGTTTGAAGCCTCATTCATGATATGTGAATCTTAAAGAGGCCCTATTCTGTTTTTGGAGATTCTCCCTCTAGTACGAGAAAAATAAAGAGCTTTTTGAACATTAAAGCATGGAGACATGTCACATATTCAATGTGTCGCTATCTCAAAGCAAAGGTAATCCTCCAAAATATCCTAAACAATGCCCATATCCACAATAGGTTTTCCTGGTTTTAACCACATTCTAGTAATGCCATTCTTGCTAGCAGCACTCAGGGTTCAAAATAAATATTTTACTTTAGAGGAATCATCGAATATTAAGATTCAAAGTTAAATGGAAAGTCTATCTGAAAAACTTTTCGTAAAAGTCCATGATCTTCCTGCCAGAAAGGATTCAGTGATGTCCAAGACCAGAATACTGTGTATATATATAATCTGAAAATGATTCGCCTCGAGGCACCCACACTGTCTCCCATTTTCCTTCCCTTTCACATGTGTGTTTTTGTTAGAAAAATCTCACTCGTCACCGGCTTGGTCTTCAATATCAGGATCCATGTATTTATTATCCTCTCAAGAATGGAAGTAAAATCAGAAAAAAAATCTGACTTTTTCTAAAATGCAACCATCAGGACGAAGAAATAACAATATTTTTAACCTGAAATTAATCTCCTCTTCTCTTTTCGTTCAGGTTTGGTGCCCCTAAAACAATAGTGTGCACGCAGAACGCTGACTTCTGTGATGAGGTGAGATTATTAAAATACTGTAAATAAATATTAAAGCACAGATGTAAACACCCATGCTGCTGTTTTCACAACATACGATGATACTTTATTATCAGATAAAGTCTGGAAGGTTTTTTGCATCACTGCAGGACCATTTGCAACTTAAAACAAGGATAAACATTAAAGCTCCCATGTCATGCTTTTCCGGTTATTACCCGTCCCCTTGTGTGTTATGAAGGTTTTTATGCATGTAAACGGTGTGCAGAGTCAAAACCCTCAAAGTACACCCTGTAGCGAGTAAAACTCTAACACAGAAAATACCTCCCCAAAACGCCTCGTTGGAGATACGTCACTGCCCATTTGATTCTTCCGGGTACCGCCTGATGTCATGCGGTACCCGGAACGAAATGGACCAATCCCGAAGAGCTATGGCCACACCAGCAGCGGCGTGTTCCTCCTCCAGAGGTTCGAAGAACTGGCATTTCACAGACGAAAGCTTCCAAAACATTGCCCAGTTTGAGGCCGGATATGCACAGCTTGTTTGGACCGTTTGGAGCAGGGGAAAATCTGGGTATACAACCTGTAAGTTTGCATTGTTATTTGTGTATTTATCAAACAAGACTGTTTAAATGTGTAAACTGTGTTGGACTGCTAAGCCATTGACACAGTGCTAACTGTGCTAACTAAGTTGCTAGAGTTTCCATATATCAACTCTAATATCAGCAGATGGCCTTGCATACATGTATCTCATAGCAGGAGAATGTCTGCATTCACACACACGGAATACTCATACAGTATACTGTACTGTGATTTACCGTACATTGTGACCGTACATATACTGCATGTAGCTAACGAGGCTAGCTGTATGCTAGCGCAAAACAATGTATTCATGCAAGTTACATTGTATGGTAGCAGAATACCCGTATACGATTGCAATTATAAAAACGTTATTGCTAGCCTAATATGAACCACTAGCTTTTGTTCATAGTAGTTTTATTACACTGCATTATAGTTGCCTTTCCTCCAAGCTAACGTTCATATCGTGTTAGCTACCAAGGTAAACAAAGCTAGGTTAGCATATTAGCAGGCAAGCTGTTCATTACACAACTACTACTAACGAATCTAAAACAACTAAGTTTCTCTAATATTTTGTGATTTGCATTTGATTTCGTCCAGCCAGATCCTGGCGGACAATCCATGACGTGCTAAAAGGCACTTCTACTACTACTGAGGCCTCGTGCTAAAAGGCACCGCACCGACTGTGCGCAGGCAAGATGCGAGGAGGAGGAATGGATGATATACCGTGTATATATGTATATTTATGTTCATTTTGTACATTTCTAAAAATAAAGTTTAATGGAAATACTTAGTAGGCCTATCCTTTCTTCCCTGAATTCATATATAGCAAACCATGATTTGATTTCTCATCAAACAGTAGTAGTTTATAACGGGTAAAAATAACTTACTCTTTGTTATGAGCGGCTCGTAGGCCACAAAGACAAGGAGACATACACGAGTTTACAAAACCACGGCACATTTATTGTGGTAAATGCAGAGATAGGTGGTTGAGAGGATCGCAGAGTTAGTCTTCCTGCAGCCGCTTTGGAGAGACTGGGGCCGTAGTGTCCGGAGGTGTCCGTGATCGTGCTGATTAGCCTCTTCAGCTCCACCCCATCGTAAGACAAAGGCCCTGGGGCCGTCACACTCTTCTATAACAACAGTTAAAAATATATATGTATATAAAATATACGGCTGTGCCGACGCCATGATAAGACTGATGTTACGCTGAGAGCAGCCGGGAAAAGCACTGTTAGACATGGGCGCAGCCTCTCTGGTGGTTGACTAATCAGAACGAGTGGCCGAGCTGACCAATCGGAGCACACTAGGCTCACAGGGAGGGGGGGGCAAGAGCTCCAACGAGTCGTTTAGTGGAGAGAGTGAATACTGCTGAATACACATGCTTGACAGAGATGCTGTATGCAAAACCAATGTGAGTTTGGAAAATTGCACAGTATAAATCTATTTTAGTATACCTCAACAATGTAATTATGATCAGTGGAAATGGCCATGACATGGG